>NW_024543096.1:18385000-18530000 GCF_018167655.1 Microtus oregoni
TGGTCTCTATTCAAGCAAAAAGTCATTGTTTTTCTTCATTTTTCTTTGCTTTTCTTTACTTCTGTCCTTTGTACCTTCTTCCACTACATTTTCCCTTTTCTCCCCCCCCCAAAAAAAGACATTTTAAGTGCCCAGAGAAAGGCAGATCTCCAACAGGGATTCTTGTCAGCCTTCTGCAGTTTTACCCTTCCCTGTCTCATTGACAACTGCCCAGTGGACAGACTGTGCCCAATGGACAGACACTGTTCACTGTAATTCCATCTCTGCATTTTACTTCGGAGCGAAAATCTGACCATATCCAATACAGAGGTCAGCAAAATTATGAGTACACCTGCTCAGGCAGGCTAAAATAATCATGTATTAATAGGAATGCGATTTATATCCCATGATTGAAGGCACTTTCATTGCATTTACAAATATCTTAGCTCTTGTAAAATAGTCAGAAGCATAGTTGGAAGATAAAGCAAAAAAATGTGTATATCAGCAAATATCAATGCTGAGTAATACTATTTTTGAAGAATGTTCTAGGCAAAGGTGAGGGGACTGAGTTCCGATAATCAGTTTAACTCTGTAAAACCTGTTAAAGCATTCCATCTTAGACATATTTACACTTGATGTTTCTGACATACAAAATGATCAATACATATCTTCAAAAAAAATTCCCAGACACTCATATTCCAGACAAAGATCTTAGATACACATAGGATTTTTATAACACAAGCGCTTTAAAATCCAAGCCTCCTTGATTTTGATATCTGCTCAGGAGTTAGAGAAGCCGGCTTGCATCGGAAAGCATCCTTTCCCTTCAGATGCTTCTCTACACCTTTAGGCGGCCTAAAGGTCTCACAGCTGCTGTGCCTTCACCTCAGGGATGGCTGCAGATTTCAATGCTCAACCGTCTCTCCTCAGAGAACTCAGAGGACTCCCGTGGCCTATGGAAGCAAGACTTGTAGGGCCAGCGACACATAAATGGCATCCTAAGATTGCTCACTTCATTCTGGGGAAAATGCAGCTTCAGGGTCTGAAAACTGTGGTCAGTGTGCTCAAGAGGTGATAATTATGTGAATTACCAATCAGAAATGTATACAACACTTAGCATACAACAGGTAGAACTGATTTCAGTTGGAATGACATAGAACACAGCAGAGTGAAGTATTCTTTACACCTCAGACTATTTGTTACCCACATTGATAGGTGGTCAGAAAATACCATTGATATAAGGAATAATATAAAGCTAGCCATTCAGAAATTTAAAACACTTTAAAAATGATTAAGACCCAAAAGTACTAGTGATGCCTGTAACAATATATAAGTGATCTCACTTATGAAAGTTAATTTTTCTTTTTTTTATTATTGATCATGTATTGCAGCTTTAAAATTAGCATAAAGGTAAGCACAACATATGATCTTTATATGCCATCTTATTAAAATGGAGCTATTTTTAATACTTTTAAGAGGCCTATCAGAAAACACAATTTATATCCTCAAAGTATATTTTGTCAGTTTCAAGTATAATTTTTGCATTCATATTCTTTTATGAATTTTAATGGAGACACTTAAATTGTAATTATTCCTCTCAGCTCAAACGCAGGTAACAAATGGAATTCAATCAGTGTTTGCGCATAATGACCATCATTAAGAGAGAAATAATAATGACATTCTCTCTGCATTAAACTTGCAGACTCTTTACACAATGATCTGAATCCCATTATTGATCTCCATGGAGATATGCAATTGTCACCTATTCTGCATAATATCTGAATGTTAAATACATTTGTTTGGAACAAATATTTTAATGAATACAGTCAGTTCCACTTAATTAACTATCTGATAACTGAATATTTTTACTTAATAATTCAACTTGGAATATCAAAATTGATCTATTATTTTTTTTTAAATTTCAAGCACACTTGAGGTTAGTCATAGATATTTATCTGAATGTTCACAAAATGTATATGGAGTTTAAAATTCCCCCTGGCTTTCTTTAAAGTACATCCATTAGAAGGACAGCAGTGAAGCAGTTTTCATTTTTTAAAAGAATAATTTTTCCCTGTCGCTGTTGTTTAAAATAACAACACAGGAGCTTATGCGTCAAATGCAGCTCCAGACCTGAATCCTCCAGCCTTCTGACTTCTTTTTATCATAGTATTGTTAGGATGTGTACTGCTATTCATATTTTTGCACATATATACATTTTAATGCGCACATTGGCTTTGCAGAAGACAATGTAACTAGATCCCTGAAGTCCCTTTTATAGCACATCTATGGCAGATTTGTGAGTACGTGACTCTGATCCTTCAAAAAGAGAACCTAAAATAATGTTCGTGATAGCAGTAATGAATACTGAAAATGGCCATTGCATTTAGTTGGGTGGTCATGGGACAAGCAGGACAGAGTCGTCTCAGCGCTTTGTCTTTGAGTACGCGCAAGGGAATCCGTTTCACAAATGCTTGCTGTGCCACTACCACAAACTGGCCTTACACTTGTCAGTGAGAAAGCCAAAGGAAGTTTTCCACCAACTCTGTCCTCCCTTTGGAGGAATAGGACACAGGTTAGCAATGAATTCAGAGATAGGTCACAAATGCTAATGGTTTGAAATCAGTGCCGCAGTAGTGTGGGCATGGAGGCCAATCCTCAGAACAAGGGCTTCCAGGCAGTATTCAGAGAAAGAGGGCAGGCTCTGAGTTCTAACCAAAGGGATAAATAGAGTTTACTGGGCTTAAAATATGGGAAGAACGTTTTAGACTGACCGAGTTACTTGTGTAAAAATTTCAAAGCCTAAGGGTCTGTGGATATTCCTAAGAAAACATCCACCAGTCCAATCCAGGTAAAGTATGGTTTATATACTGAACAATTTAAGAGAAGGAGACTATGAAGGTTGCCATGGTAACTATAGCTCATTGGGCTGGGGAGGTAGAACAGATGGTCAAATGCCTGTCATGCAAGCATGAGGACCTGAGTTTGATTCTTAGTCCCCGTGTGCAACAGCCGAGTGTGATGACATATACTTGGTAATGCCAGTGCTGCAGAGGTGGTGACAGGATCATCACTGGGTCCTAATTGATGAGCATCAGGACAACACAAGTAACTCAAATTCAAAAATCAAAGTGACAGACCCAAACTACCCTGTAGTGCATCAACCTCCAGACTCTCGGGATCTATGTAGTCTTACCGGCTCTCCAGATGAGAAACCATACCACCTTGCCCTGAGGCACTCCAACCTCCAGCAACTCCAGATAGGCACAGAATAACATAATCAGAGACCACATTAACACTGCCTCCAGCTCTCCAAACCCTAGTATCTCAGCGGGTAAAAGTGCCTTCTATATAAACCTGGTGACTTGCGTCTTGATTTCCAGAATCCACATAGGAAGACCATTGATGTAATAATTTGAATTTCTGTAACCCCAGTGCATGTATGGAAAATTAAAGGTGTGTGTGTGTGTGTGTGTGTGTGTGTGTGAGGGAGAGAGAGAGAGAGATGAGGGGAGGTCAGGAGAATCTCAAGTAGTCTGTCAGTCAGCCAGCCTGGCTTTAACCAAAGCAACGAGACCCTGTCTTAAACAAGATCAAAAAGGAATGGATAATAGTGGATGGAAGGCTGTTCTGTGACCTCCACAGACACATCGTGGCATGTGCATGCCCTTATCTGTGGAAATGAATGTGCAGACTGTTGACTCTTTGTCTCTGCTTCTATCTCTCTCTCTCTCTCTCTCTCTCTCTCTCCCTCCCTCTCTCTCTCTCTCTCTCTCTCTCTCTCTCTCTCTCTCTCTCTCTCTCGCACACATACACGCACAGATGGATCTGTTTTCTAATCCAATCTGATAGTCTGTGGTCCTTCATTGGATAATTATGGACATGAATAGTCAGAATTATTATTTAAAGGTGTGTATTAATTCATACACTTTGGTTGATTTTGTAAGTCTTTTGTGTTTTCTTAGTCCTCCTGTTTGACAGTTGTCTTAGACTTGTTTATTTTTCACTTGTAATAGACTTGTTTATTTTTCACTTGTAATATTTTGGGTATGTTTACATACTTTTAAGTCTGAAGAATTACTTCTACTGTTCTCTGAAGGTCTGGCCCGGTAGTCATAAATTCCTTTAACCTCCTCTTAACATGGAAAGGTTTTGTTTCTCTTTCAGTTTCAACAGTTTTATGGGGATAGCTCCCTGCCAGGGTTGGCATATGTTGTTTTTCAGGATGTAAAATATGTCACCCTAAGCCAGTGGTTCTCAACCTTCCTAATGCTGTGACCCTTTAATACAGGTCCTTATGTTGGGGTGACCCACAAATATAAAACCATTTCATTGCTATTTCACAACTGGAATGTTGCTACTATTATGAGTTATAATGTAGGTATCTGGTAGGTATCTGATATGAGATCTCCCCAAAGGGGACCTGATCCACAAATTGACAACCATTATTTCAATTTCCATTGAAAAAAATCAGCTATTGTTTCTATGAGCCTGCCATTCTATGACTTGGTTCTTCTTTCTTGCAGTTTTCAATAAACTGTCTTTCTATATTTATAATTATAATATGTTATGGAGGGGCTTCTTCTCTGATCCTGTCTGTTTCGTTATTTGTCCTAAATTAGCCTTTCATTTTCTTGAGTTGGGAAATTTTCTTCTATAAAGTTTATGAAAATATTTTCTATTTGTTTGGCATGAAATTCTTCTCTGGTTCCATAGCTTTTTTTACTGGTCTCCCAAAGATCACATATTTTCTGTTCATATGGATGCTTTTCTTTTTCATTTATCATTTCATTTGACTGAATGACTCATTTTCTCTACATATTTTTCTGACTTCATACATTCTATTTGTGAGGCTTCCAACTTGATTTTTTATTTAACTTATTGAAATTTTCATTTCCAGCTAAATGACCTTTTAGTTCCCCTCCTCCCGCTCTTCTTTTTGTGACAGGGTTTCTCTGTATACAGCCCTGGCTGTCCTGGAACTCCCTCAGTAGACCAGGCTGGCATCAAACTTGGATTGGCCTGCCTCTGCTCCCAAGTGATGTCTTGTGTTCAGGTCAATTTTCTTGCTATTTGAATTAAGAGTGTGAGTTTTCTCTTAACAATTACAGACATACTGCCATTGGTATGACCCTTGTCTGCAAGTTTAAACCTATATGATATTCTATACTAAACCTCCTAATTTGTTTGTGTTTTTGCTTTCTCACACTATAAAAATGTTTGAATGTAATAAAATATAGCTGCTGCAGGACAATGGTTTTACCCTGTAAACATCTGTTTCTTGTACTTGTTTAATAAAATGCTGATTGGCCAGTAACCAGGCAAGAAGCATAGGTGGGGAGACAAGGCAGGAAGTAAAGGTGGGGCAATGAGGACAAGAGATTTCTGGGAATAGGAAAGCTCAGTTTGCAGTCATCACCCAGATGCAGAGGATGCAAAATATGTACCAAGCCACAGGGCTAACACAGACAAGAATAATGGGTTAATGTAAAATGTAAGAATTAATTAATAAGAAACCTGAGATACTAGGCCAACCAATTTATTATTAATGTAGACCTCCGTATATTTCTTTGGGACTGAACGGCTGATGAATTTAGCAGAAGAGGAAACTTCAGTCAACATATAACCACACCACATACAAATACCATCCTGCCTGGCAATTTCGCCAACTGAACATTAATCCATTTCTTTTAAATTTAGCCTCACTCAGATTCTCTGGGCAGAATGAAGCCAGTCTCTTGGCCAAAATGTCACATAAATGGCTCCATCACAGTTCCTAATAGAGTCTTTGTTCCCCTCTGGAATCTCATAAGCCAGACCTCCATTCACCATGTTTCAGCATTTTTGTCTTTTAAACTCCTAACAGAATGGTCAATTAAGCTCTGCTGACAGTTTTACAGAGATTTTCTAACCTAAAATTACAGGGACCCTACATTCCTCCCACAAACAAGTTCCAAAGGCTCCAGAACCATAGAGCCAGGTTTATGATGACTGTATCTCCATTACTGGCTCCAATTTTAGCTTTTATTTTTCTTGTTCCTATGATAAGATAACACCACAAAAGCAACTTATGCAATATAGAGGTAGGTTTTTTGTTGTTGTTGTTGTTGTATTTGTTTTGTTTTATCACAGTTTGAGGGCAAAGTCCATGATGTTCGAGAACTTCTGAATCTTCAAGATTTTGGCACTTTGCATTGATGATCAAAAGCCAAGAACAACAAAAAGCAGAGAACGTTCACAGTCCACCAGCTTTTGCATGTAGTTCAACACCCAGCCCTTCAATGTTGCTAGCATCTAAGGTAGGTCTCCCTACTTTAATTATCATAATCAAGATTATCTCTCACAAGTATCATCAGAGGCTAGCTTACCCTAGATAAAATTTTACAGTTGTACCCAGAATTTTATCTTCTGGATGATTCTAGATTATACCAAGTGGACAATCAATGTTTCACCATCAGGGTAGCTCAAGAAATAAAAAGTCATTTCCAATAAACTACAAGATTTTTTCCTAGCCCAGGGATTCTTTGATAATATTTAATACAAAAATAATTTCCAGCAAGATTTTTCTTTCCATAATGGGCTCTACGCATAACACTCATGTCTAAAATTATTTAGGTTACAGTATTATCCTTTTGAAATATCTTGTATGATTTTCTTCCTACCTATGTTTTGTCCCTTTGTGAAACTAAACTCTTAAGTGCCTATCTTTTATGTGGTATGCCTTATACTGATACCCAATCTCACATGTCTTGATCTATATCTGTAGTTAGGAGTGCCATTCCAACAACAGGGCCTTAATTTCCATATACTTCTTTTCTGCTCAATTTATCCCTGAAGTCCATGTCACCATTGTATATACTACATATTTTACTTATTTAGAATGTTCGTTGTGTATCCCCTACACTAGAATTGCGCTCCACAAAGAAAGAGATATTTGTTTCCTGGCCCTCCTATACAAATTATCAAAAATTAGATGTCTTAAATGAGGAAAACACACTGTCTTAAATTCAAGATGTGAGTAGGACTGTTTCCTGGTGAAAATGAAAAAAAAAACCAATCAGTTCTATTTCCTTTTATAGCTTCTGCTGACTGCTACCATCCTTAACTTCCTTTAGTTTGATGGTTCAAATTTTAGTTTCTACATTTGTCTTGTCATGATCTTCCATCTTTTCGCCTATATCTCCCTTTTTTGTTTCTAAACTAGGAATTCTTAGGAGCTCTAAATCGCTGGATTTAAATGTTACCCTGATCTAGGTACGTCATTTTGATATCCTTTCCCTAATTATTGCTGTAAAGAACCCTATTATAAATAATTCTGCATGCTTATTCGGGGTACCCTTTCGGTTTAAGTCACACAGTTCAACTCACTATAGAAGGTATGACTTTCATGTTGTGTTCATTCTAGAACCTTCAGTCTGAATCAAGGGTGAAATATAATAAGTACTCGTAAGTGATTGTATTAATGGCCTACGAACGCCAGACAATAGGTGCGTTACTCAGACCATTTAAACTTATTACATTAGTGCAATTTTCTTTCTTCTTAAGTATAATGCAAATTCTTTAAGGGTAAAAATTATCTCTTCTTTTACTGTGTTTAGAGATTTGGGATTTCTTTTTATTTAAACTTCTTTTTTCCTTTCTCTGGTATATATGGTCTGCGTGCATGCATGTGTTTAAGTGTAGGTCATAGGTGTATGTAATGTGAGTGGAGACCAAAAGACCAAGAGACTACCTTGGATGTGGCTTCTTGGCTTTGATCTTATTTGAGATATAAAACATGATCCTTTTTTTTTTTTTCAGATCTATATGCCGGGTGGCCTGCAAGCCTCTGTGGATTTTTCTGTTACTTCCTCCCATCTCACCATAGGCATGCTAGGATTCTGAATGCCCAGTACCAAGTTCAACTATTTCCTAAGGCAATACTCTGTATACAATTGATAATGCACACATAATGCCCACAAGAGTGGGAAAGTCATTTCCAATCACTATTGATTTGGTTTATATTGTCAGGAAAATGTGCAAGTCTTTCTTCTCTGTTTACTTTTCCATTTTACTAGAAGACTTTTCAGAAATGGAAAAAACACAGGGCACTTTTACTTTCAATTGGTCATGCCCTTTATTTTGGAGTAGATAAATACGTTAGAGAATTATGTAAAAAAGATTACATTAAATTCTGGTGCTAAAATTTATTTGTAAATTTGTTACTAAGATAATCATTAGCTAAGAACTTAACCTATATTAAGTTGCATCCTATTATTTATTTGCAAGCAAAGGTTTGCATCACATTTTGTGTGTGTTTGTTTATGCATGTGCACGTGTGTGTGTGTGTGTATGTGTGTGTGTGTGTGTGTATACATGGCATGTATACATAGTTCAGAGGACAAGTCTTCAATTCTCTCCTTTCACCATGTGGGTCCTGAGGGTTGAATTCAGGTCATCAGGCTTGGTGGCAAGTACTTTTATCCAATATGCCTTTTCATCAGTACAATTCTATTTATATGATAAAAATTCATAATTATTTGAATGTAAAAAATAAAAAAATCAGCAAAAAGAAGGTATCTCAAAGCCTATCACCAATAATTTAATCCATTCCTCCCATAAGTATTTGCTTAAAATGCCAAAGGCCCCAATTTTGCTACTTAAATTCCCATCAAGAAAGCATTCCCCAAAATTGCCTGTTTACTCTGAGTCTTTATAAATCAGGAAAACTACCCAGATCTTCCTGGGTTACATAGAATTGGTAGAACAACTTTTTACCCTCTGTGTGCAATGTTACACTCATTCATCATTTAATTCCTTAATTAGATCATAAATTTAAGGTATAAAATGTGTTTAGGGTGAAACTTTCTTATAATTTCAGAATGAAATTTAAAAATACCCCACCTCCTCAATAAAATCTCACCAGAGAAGAGGTGTGTAATATTCTATAGCAGAGATTCTCAAAATATGGGTCATAGCCCCTACTGGGGGTCTAATGGGCATTTCACACGGTTACATATCAGATATTCTGCATATCGGATATTTACATTATGATTCATGACAGTAGCAAGATTACAATTATGAAGTAGCAATGAAACAATTTTATGTCCGGATGTCATCACGACATGACGAACTGTATTAAAGGGTCTCAGCATTAGGTAGGTTGAAAAGTCTTCAGTTTGAAGCCTATTTATCTAATTCTAATTGACTTTATGCCAAAAATATATTGCTTTTCTCAACTTTCATATATATCTTAAGTATTACAAAGTGTACACATGAGAACATTATATTTAATGTTTTAAATTTCTATATGACACCACTAACTTCACCTACTAACACACATGTATGAGATGGGACATATCTTACACCATGTAAGCGAAGGACGTCAGCACAGAAAAGAGAACTCTGCTGCCACTGGTAATCACAGACTCTTCCCCCCCTACACACTAAGTTACTGATTTATTAATAGAAAAATATTTTATATAAACTTATCTATGTAAAAATCTCTGCAGTTCTGTAATAAACTACATGACTTAAAACAACAGCTTCAAATACCAATATCCAGCGTTCAACAGAAAAACAAGTTATTTAAACGAATCTGTGAAAAAAAGAAGTAAATCTATTATGGGTTGACTGACTGGTCACCAGGGTCACAGGCCTGAGTTTTCGCAAAGTCCTACAGTTCTGAGAATGGGGTCCAGATGGTCTCTTAGGTATGAGTGTCATTATTTTTAGCAAAAGAAACCTTTTCACCCTCAGTCATGTCAAAACACAAAGAATTTCATAAATCAGTGCCAGGTTTGTTTTTATTCCTCAATATTTGAGCAAATATATACTTATGCCACATAAATTTTTGTCTTATTTTCAGAATAAGAATTTGGAAGTTTAAAACAGACTTTAAAATGAGAGGGAAGGAGAGAGAAGGAAGAAAGAAAGGGTTATCGGGGGAGAGACTTATTTTGAAGTTTTCCACATCATGAAATTTCTTAGTTTGAGCAAATAAAATTGAACCAGTCAGTTTAATTTTATTGCTAGTCAGATTCTTGGAACAAGACCAAGAAACAGGGTTTATCTGAAAACATTCTAAAAAATGTTTAAAATCAGACATGAATGTACATTGTAAAAGCTTTGTCTTCACAGATTTATAAATTTGTAAATGTCTTGATTTGAAATGCATGCCTTTTTGTCATTGGGAGTTACAGAAATGCTTGAAATTCCCCAGTAATCTAGGCTCACAAGTGGAAACATTTGGCTGCATTTGGCTCACAAGCACACAGGGGCCTGTCTGCTTTTGGTTCTGTGTAATTAGAACGTACAGATTTGACATCAAATGTGTTATACCGTAGTTACAACAAAATGAACTCAGGACAAATGTGCAAAAGGTTGGGTGCAATTTAGAATAGAGTGGTCTGGAAGCAGAGTGAGAAAGAATGAGTAAGCCAAGTGTAACCCCCTGGGTACACACAGCAGTTTGACGCCATAACCAACCTTTAGGACTCGGCAATTTTCTAACTGAGGCCAAGCCAAAAGTTGAAATTTCCACACCAATCACAATAGTTTACTACATTTCCAGATCAAATAAACTGAGTCGGATAACATTTGCTTTCGAGTACTTTATATACACCCTGGTATATTTTGTCTATTCTCTTTTGTATATTCAATTCTGACCAAGGTCAGATTAAATAGATGAAGAATGAGTTTATTGATCATTGGAAGCCACCAGATCATTTAGATATATATTAATAGAATTGAAAGGATATACCAATATATAAAGAAAACAAACAAATAAAACACAAACGTAAAATAGTTTTTAAAACTAAAATAGTTCCTATCTTGGAGCCTATCACCTCAAATTCTTTGCCACCATAGGCAAGACAAATCCCTATCACTAGGTTCATGTTTGAGATCCTATAATGAAAAATATAATAGAAGTTTTATAATAGAAGAGGGAGGAGAAAGTGACAGTGGCAATTTGGTTCATTTTCAAAGTGTTGTGGTGCCATATTTCTTTTTCCTTTTGATTACTTTACTAATATAATGATTAGCCCTATAGAGCAGGCATCCATCTCTAAAATTTCAATTCTGTGTGTTTGTAGACCTAATGACACAAGAGGAAAAGGAGATAAAATGGAAGCTTAATTTCAGTTGGAAAACATCAATGTACACACTGCTAACCAAAAGCAGACCCTAGCAAGGTGTAGGTGGTTATTGAAAGAATTTCAAAAGTCAAACACTTGGAAGGAAAATCAATATGAAACTGCAAACATGTAGAAGGGAAGCCTTGCAGAGAATGGGAATAATCGTGGGAGTCCATGAGCCCCCACAAACAGAGCAATTACATCTTTAGTAGCAGTAGAAGCTTGGCTAAGGCTCAACTAGCTTCTTAAACACAATTAATTCGACCTGGACTCATCTACTCTGACTTTATGTACTCAGTTCTTATCTGCTTTGAAGGATTTTCCCTTGGAGCTGAACACAGCTGATACTGCCATCTTCAAAATGGTACAGAAGTGTCCAAGAGCCACTAAATCTCTGTTAAAGCAATAGAATAAGAACATGTGCCAAGTTCTGGAAGTCATAGTGTTGGGTGAGCTAGTGTAACTCTAATCCTGCCTAAGGTGTATTGAATTTTTTCATTGCTATGAACCGATAGATTGTATCTGTATGGACTGCTCTAGACTTCATGAGCAAGGCATCTTTGGGACAGAGTGCTCTAAGTAATTTAGATATTCTGATAAAACTACTTAAAATGGAGTAGAAAAAAAACATGTTGGCAAAAATCAAATTTTCCTCATAATTCTTCTATTATTAAGATGGCTTGAAAAGCAATCATATCTGTTCTTTTCATTGTGATTATAAAACAAAACAAAAACAATGTTCATTGCATGAGAGTCACCCTTTCTCTATGGTCAACCCAAACATAATCTAATGTGATAATTTCCAGGAAAAAAAAAAAACAGATCACAACTAGTAAATTCATGCCATTCTGAAAAGCAAGATGAAATTTGACAAAACCCAGCTCTGTACCTCCTGAGGTGTGACTCAAACCTTGACTCAACATCTCCACATGTTTACATCATCGCCCATTAGTGTTAGTTACTCTGTAGCTATCTCGATTGTCAAGGGCTTTTGGATAGTCTCCCTATCAACCTGCTAATGTTCTAGCATCTTTTTGTAATACTCTCTTCACCACTGACTTTATGAGGGAGAATGTAGCACAGTAAGATACTTTTCAGAGAAGAGGAGAGATAGAGATAGCAAGAGGAGAGATAGAGATAGCAATAGAGAGAGAATCTGTATTACAGTCTATCAGGATGTGTTCATTTTCATGATTGATTACTCTTAGTTACTGTTACTAATTTATAAGTTCAACAATATAATAAGTATGTATGCAGAGAAAAGCATGTTAAATATAGGGCTGGGTTCTGTCTGTGAGTTTAGACACCATCTTCAGGTGCTAAAATGAACTAATTTTAGATCAAAGAAGGAACTAGCAGACAAACAGTATTTAAAATGTAAAAGTGGGAGCAAAAATAAAAGTAACCTGAAAGAGGATCTTTGAAAAGATCAATAAAAATGGCAAATCTCTGGCATAACAAAAATGAAAAACATAGGGAAGACACAGCTAACCAAGCAATAAAAAGAATATAAGCACCAAAAGAATGTTAAGGAAATATTACAAAACAACTTTCCTCGGTAAAACTTCTCCCTTAGTTAGATTGTATCTCATCCTTGGAAAGTGGAAATTATAACGTATGGCAATAACTGATTCAGTCTGAAAGAGATGTTACACTTACCACTACAAATACTAAGAGAACTGAATTCCATAGAAACATACCAAACAAGTTGTCTACAGAATCCAATGATTTAGTAGGGATTTATAAGTGCCTAAAAACTAACCAGTTTTAAATAGTATTTTTTAGATAATGAAATGGAGAATGGAGCATATCCTAATTTGTTCCATAATATTAATATCACAAACTTGATGAAGTTTGTAAGGAATCTCTTCCATAAGTAAAAATACCAAAAATTCTTATAAAATATCAGCAGATGGAATTAAGTAATATGTAAAAGGAATTACAAAACATGACATGTTGATTTATTCCTCATAATCAAGACTAGTTTGATGAAAAAATGAGCAATATAAATCGTTATGATAATGAGGCATACAAGAAAAGTCATATAACCATATTATCTAATGCAAAGAAGTCTTTTGATAAAATTTAACATCACTCATGATTCAAATTCTCAGAAAACTAGGTGCTGACATGATATTTAGTGGTGAAAGACAGTATTTTCATGCCAAGATTTTGAACAAGGCAAGGTTTAATCTTACTATTAATATTCAATATGGTTCTGGGAAATCTACATGTAATCATAAATCAGGAAAGAATGCAAAAGACTAGAAATAAGAAATAAGACTGTCTCTATTTGAATATGACATAGGACTCTATGTAAAAAATCACAAGGAACCTGTACAAGAAAATCTAAGAAAACTTCATAAAATAAAATGAGTTCAGCAAGGTGGAAGAATATAAGATTGACATTAAATATTTACTGTATTTTAAACATTTGCAATAAATCCATGTATATAGAATTATTTAAAATTGTAATAGATGGAGAAGAAGAAAGGCAAATATTGTATGTTTTCTTTCATATGTGGGATTCAGATTTATAAATATGTATGACATTTATGTCACATATACATATATTGATTGAAAAAATGGGGACTGGACAGTATCAATGCCAGGTACCTATAGAAAAGGGACCAATGATCATGGAAGAACTGGAACAAGGAATTATAAGGGTTGAAGGAGTGTAAGGGAAGTCAAATAAGAGCAAAATCTAATGGTATATGTGTATAAACCTGTCAAATAAAACCCATTGCCTTATATGACAATTTACAAAAATAAAAAATAATAAAATCTATAGTCTCTGAAGGAAAGTAATTTTAAACACATGAAAACCAGGATTTCTTTTCTAAAAACATATTTTTTAAAATTTTACTCTAGTAATTCTGCAGTATTGGGGACTAAGCATAATGGTCAAGTGTTCTATCACTGGGCTATGTATATACCCAACCCTGAAAATACCTACAAATAAACTCATTGAAGACCTGAGTTTCACATGAGATTTGTTGAGTTTCTATTCATAGGGACTGACACAATTCAGTTTTCAAATTCATGTATTTCAATATTAAACTTCAGTTGACCATTATATTAAATTATTATATAGAATTAATTTTATTTTTAATAGAATTTTAGTAGGATTTTCAATAAATGCTGAAAGGCTTCTTGTAAATATCTGAAAAGGCAAAAGCACTAGAATAGCCAACATTAAAATTTTGAAGATGAAAAATTCATCAGGTGAATTTAATAAATTTCATAACTGTCTATCAGTTTCTTATTCTATAAGACAGTGTAGTGGTGACAGTGACATAGAAAACAATAGAATGAATGAGAATCTAAAAGTCACCAGTCAAGTATGGATTTTAACATAACCACAAAGCCATCCAAGGGAGGGGAACTGCATTATAACCGCAGCTGTATAGCAACTGTGTGAACATAGGCAAGAGCAGAATACAAGACAAAGAAACATTTATCTCAATCAATATTTGCACTAAGGTAAGCTAACAATATTCAAATGTTTAAATAATTTATGTTTGATTTTAATTAATTAAAAAATTAAAAATAATACATATCGTTTTGCCTTTTGGCTTTTGAATTTGAAGGAAATGTTTGCTACAATTAGAGGATCACCAGGGTAATAATTAAAATATTAAAAGTACACAGCTATTTTCTGTCTTCAGTAGTATCGCTGGAGAAAACAATAGGAGACTTCACTTTGGAGTCATGTGTCCCTTTCCAACTATTTCATTACTATTTACCTTTCATTAATTGGAAAAATCATGGTCTTTATTTTGTAATAGTACTTACTCCCACTGTTATGTTCAAAACATCATTTCTTTTATTTTCTATATTATTAGTTGACACATTTCTTTTTTTTTATTTATATATTATTCACTTTACATTCCAACCATAGTTCTCCCTCCTACTCCTCTTCACCTCCCTCCAGACCAATCCCATTCACTCCTCCAAAACAGTAAGTTCTACCATGGGGAGTCAACAAAGCCTGGCACATTAAGCCCCTCCCCACAGCAACAAGACTGAGCAAGGGATCCCACAATAGAGAATGGGCTCCAAAAAAAGAGTCTAGCTTTTTGCACCAGGGATAGACAATCCCACTGCTAGGGACCCTTCCAAAAGATCGAGCTACACTACTGTCTCCCACATGCAGAGGGCCTAGTTTCTCCCATGCAGGCTCTCCATCTAGAATTTGTGAGTTCCCAGCTCATCTAGGTTCAGTTGGTTGTGCAGATTTACACACTTCTACATGTTAATCATTTCTCTCAGCTTGGCTTTTGTCTTGTAGGGCTTCTGTTGCTGTAATAAAACAACGTGACCACAAAGCAACTTGGGGAGGAGAGGGTTTATTTCAATTTACCTCTATCAGTTGAATTCAGTGCCTGAGGGAAATCAAGGTGGGAAATCAAAGAAGAAACTCACTGCAGGACTCTGGAGACAGGAATTGAGGTAGAGGCTGTAATGGATTAATAAAAATTGCTGTGGATTCCTGGCAGTGGCAGGCAGCAGAAACGCTATAAGTCAGCAGCACAGGGCCCTGAGAGCAGTTAGTCCTAGGCAGGGACAGCTTAGGAGACCATGTAGCAGGTCTCTGAAGGTGGCTGGTCTTTGGTGGTGTGCCCAGCAGCAAGTCATATGATTAAGGTATTGTGTTTGTGCAGATCATTTAAAAATGCAATATATAATTAAAAAATACAGGTTAATAGATAGTCATCTATAATAGTCAAACTTACAGTCATGTTAGGTTTTCTAAATATACAGATATATTTCAGATGGATACTTATTCTTCAAACCTTTCAAAGACTAACAGAACATGGCATTTGGAATGTTTTTAAAACATAGACCTCTTCATGACAATGAAACACATCTGCTCCTGGCAGCACCAATCTATTTAAAGAGGATGATGTGTATTGAAGAGGCTCCTTATGGAGTTTGCTGGCCATTTGGGTAAGAAACTGCTCTTGCCTGTATTGCTTGATGCTATGCTGTATGAACTTAACATGCATGACCCACAGAGGAATGACTGCTGAAGCTGACTAAAGAAGGTGAGACAGTCCTTCAGGGTTCCTTGCTTCATGAAAGAGTCTGCCAGACATTCTACAGAACACAGAAGAAAGTGACTGACAAACTGCCAATATACGTAGACATATCTTTGAAATTTTCTGCTTCATGGAAAAGCCTGCCAGATACTATAGGCCTGTAGGCTGAATATGGTTGCTGCAATGTTACAGAAGAACTTTGGGTGACTGTCCAGGTAGCAAGATGTCTCTGTCAAATCTAGAGTTTTGGAAGTTGTTTATCATGAACTTCCTGATTACTATGGCAATAATATAGCCTTCAGAGTCTTTGATGGAGTTGAAGAATAGATAATTATAGTTTTCCTTAGTTATGATAAAAGATAGAGTAGATATAAAAACCTTTCTTTTCATTTATACAGAAAACAAGAAATGATATGGGAAGTCTTAATTTTATTGGTTAATGAATAAAGCTGTTTTCATCCAATGGTTTACCAGAGTAAAGCCCGGCACGTGGCAATACACAGATCATGAGAGATGGGTAAATTTAAGATTCAAGAGCTAGCTAGAAAGATGCTTAAGCTATTGGCCAAATAGTATTGCAAATAACATAGTTTCTGTGTAATTATTTTGTGCCTGTTCAACTGGTAATGAACGAACACTCTCTGGCTACAGACTTCCTTACAGGCAATCTGATGAATATGTTTTCTTAATTGAGGTTCTTTTTCCCAAATGTGTCTAGGTCCCTGTCAACTTGACAAAAATCAACCACCACAGGTTCTAAACACTTCAACATATGAAGCTTAAGAATTTGATAAGAATTTTTTTTTAATGAAAATTTAGCTGACAACATGGTTTTGTCTTTTAACTCTACTCTTTTTACAGATCTGAGCTTCTCATGTCCTGACCTTTTTTTATATGAACTGAACCCTTTGTCTTCCTAGACCTATATTACCTTATACCTTTGCTGGGTTTTTTATTAGCAGCCACCTTTTCATGTGGACTCTTAACATCTCTCTCTACTCTTCTCATGAATTAGTGTGTACTCTAAGAAGAAAAGGGAGGCATATAATGGTAGAGTCACCTCAATTAGTAGCACTTAGAGTAGTTTGGGCTTCCAAGTCATGTCTTCCTTCTAAACTCTGAAATACCTGACTCTTGTACTTAGTGTGACCAAAGATCTGATACAAACAACCATAACAGAGCTGGAACTAAGGTTGGGGCACATTGTCCTACAGGAATGCAAACAATCCCAATGCAGAGTTAGTTATTGTGAGCTAAGATGTGCCTGACTGAATTATTTTAAACAACTAAAATAGCAGACATTTCTTAGAGAACTTCTAAATTTTCATTACTATAATGTTATAGATTTTACAGGAAACTGAAGATAATAGAAAACACATCTTCTCATGCTCATAGTTTAAAAGTTGGAGATTGAATATCAGAATTATAAAGTTAGGTCTGTTCATTAAAAGGACAAAAATCAAACTTATGCAGTTGCCTTAGCCATCTTAAGTATAATCAAAATTAACATCACTAATACACAAACACTCTGAAATCATGTCAGTCACCATGCTATATACATTAAAGAATTCCCTGTGAAATATGCTTTCTAAAAATGTTTAAGAGTAATTTACGCTTGCCATTTGAATGATTTCCCTTTTATAAAAAATTCAATGCATATACAATCCTTTTAGATTATTGCATGAGAACCAATCAGACAAATTCAGGCTGTGTGGCATTATTAAGCTTTCATGGTTATGCTTTTTCAAACTGTCTTATGAAAAGGAGTGGACATTTTCTCTACCCAGTCAAACAAAATAAGTCAAAAGAGGTAAATAGGCTCCACAATCAAATGCTAATTGTAAAGTCTGATATTGATTGCATTCTCTGGTTCAATAGTGTCTGCTACATAAATGCTACTTGGGACAATTGTGCAAATTTTAATATAGATTTAGTTTTATATTACAGGATGGTGTTTAATTTTCAAACATATGAATAGTGTTGAGACTATGGAAGGGATTATCTTTATTCTTAGTTAGGAGATGCTGAGATAGTCAGACAGCATGTATTATTATCTCTACTATTGATTTTTAAAGTGGCTTAGCAAAAAACTAAAAGATTAAAAAATGCATTAATTGTAAAATCCTAGTAGTGACTATTTAAAATAAATTATTCTTTCACGTTTTATTTTTAAGTTTTTAAAATTTTAAGAAAGAAGTTAGAGAGATGGATTAGTGGTTAAGAACACCTGCAACTGTTGCAGAGGACTGAAGTTTGGTTCCCAGCACCCACAACAGGCAGCTTGCAACTGCCTGTAACTTCAGGTCCAGTGGATGTGACATTCTCAATACCTGGCCTTAGCAGCACCTGAATGCTTATGTTTGTATCACCACTGCCACACACACACACACACACACACACACACACACACACACACACAAATAGTAGAATAAATCTTTAATCAATTATCAGCAAAAGTGAAAAATTAATGCAGAGAACCAATCAGTTAATTAGAAGAAGTGATTGTTGGGAGCTGGATTCATTGGTCAAAACCTATTTATTGACAAGTTCAGGTTGGGGCTGTCCCTTCAGAATTAGACAGATGGGGAAAAAAAGTGGGAAGGCATGCCTGGAAAGGGAAATTGTTATCAAAAACCAAACAAGTAAGAGGAAAACCTCATGCCACCCTCAAGTTGCTTCACTTATAATTGTTCCTAAAGTCCTTCCTGTGGGTGGTCAGGTTGTGTCTCTGGAACATTGTATATGACTATGTTATTGTGGTGGGGCCAGCCAATGCCAAAATTCTCCTGTCTTATATTTTTGTTTGAGGACATTTCAGGTTTAACTAGAATTTTATCTTCTTGATGGAGATCCCATGGAAAAGTGCTGTGGGACAATGGTCTGTATCCTGTCACCTGTATTTTAAATAAATGCAGATTGGCCAGTAGCCAAACAGGAAGTATAGGTGGGGCAAGGAGAATTCTGGAAAGAGGGAAGTTTCAGTCTGCAGTCATCACCCAGACACAGAGGAAGCCATAGGCAGAACAAGCAAGATGTGACTGCCTCGCTGTAAAAGGTACCAAGGCATGTGGCTAACACAGACAAGAATAATGGGCTAATATGTTTTAAGAGTTAATAAAATCCCGAGTTAATAGGCAAACCATTTTATAATTAATGTGGGCCTCTGTGTATTTCTTTAGGACTGAACAACTGTAGGACTGGCAGGACAGAAATCTCATAGTCAACAAAAAAACACCCATTTCTATTCTAGGAACCCAGAGTGAGGATGCCTTAGATAATATAGCTTCTGTTAAACTGCCTGTTTGTGAGTAGCCCCCTTCAGCTAACCACTCAGTTTCTGTTAAAATCTTTGGCTTTGCAAATTCCCCCTGTTTGGAAGGAGCCCCCTCTAGCTGGGCACTCAGCTTTTGTTTAAGTATATGTAGTAGTTTGAATGAGAATGTTCCTTATAGGTTCCCATATTTGAATAGTTGGTCTTCACTTGGTATTGCTCTTTGGGTGGGTTAGGATGTGTAACCTTGATGCTTCACCAGAGGTGGCATTGCAGAGCTAAAATTCACCTGCTGTTTCTAGGTTTGTGCTTACAGTTCAAGATACGAGCTCTCAGCCTCTTATTCCTGCCTCTACGCCCCACAGCTGCTACTCTATTGTCCCTTCCATTATAGATTCTAAGCCTCGATGGTAGTAAGCCATAATAAACACTCTTCAGTTGCCTCATGGTATTTTATTATAGCAACAGCAAAGTAACTCATATAATATTTAAGAATAAAATTGTTTCAAAACTATTGATATGATCAAAGCATCAAGATAAGCTGTGGGTCTGATGCCTCAATGAAACTTCTTCCTGTTCTTCAGTCTTCTTCCCTAAGACCCTTCCCACGTTTTTTGCCAAATTCTTTTGTATCACAGTTACAAATAATCACTATGGCTTCTCACTTGGTTTCTTCCCTTCTGAATGATAGCAGAACCTAGCACTTATGCTGTATTTGGTTTTCCATTTTCAAAGTGCTTTGCAATCAGTCGCTAGCTGAGCTCCCTGACCCATGAAATTTATTTCCTGATGACACAAGGAAGAGGTTCTTGGCATCTGACTATGCCCACTACTGCTACCACAGTCCAAAGAAGAAATCAGTGGAGTGGATTGAAGGGAGGGTGAGGGGGTCAGGATATTTGTGTCCAATTTTTGACTCTGCACTTGATTTCTGCACATCCTGGTTTAAGGCAGGCAGTTGCTCACTGTAAATTTTCACCACCTGTAGGAAAAGGAGGACAGAATCCACACTGCAAAAAGTAAAATGCTCATCTGCGATAAACAGGGTGCCTTGAATTTGTAAGACTATGGTCTTTCAGAGCATTACTTAGAAGGGTTCATGGAGTCTCCTCATGCCAGTGTGATCAGATTTCTCATTAAAAGACTAACCTGAATGTCTAAAATCACATGGTAAAAATAGACGTTCATGTACTTTCATCGTTTAATCTTTCCTTCCAGGGAAAGAAGAGCAGGGAGTGAGGAAGGGAGGGAGAGAAACACACACACACACACACACACACACACACACACACACACACACACACAAGATAGAGACTGCCAGAGAGAAAGGATAGAAATAAAGCTAGATCAAGGCACAAGAAGAAAGCATGACTGGAATTCAATGAGTTATGTTCCTTTTTTGTATTCCACATTTATTGGGGTAACTTTTAAGGACTATAAACAATAATTAACAAGAATTTCTAGTGACATAAATGACAAAGTACTTGGTAATCAAAGTGACAAACTGAACTCATCTAGCATGTGATAATACTGTTTTTCTGTTTTCAGTGCAAGTGGCAGATTAAATTGTAACAGATACTTATTAATACAGGAGAAATGAGGACAGTACAGAAGAACAATAGATAATGGTAGCAAGAAAGAGAGCAACTCAGAAGAACTCAGGGGCATTTATCCAGATGTCTGTTTGTCTGTTTTGACATGGGGACTTTCATCTATTTCCTCCTTTATGACAGATGTTAGTGGAGTGAGAAGATTTGTCTTAATGGAATTTCTGTCCATTCCAAGTCTCTGTGCTTCTATCTCTTATCCACATGTCATGGAGATGTTTTGTTTGGTCATGCTCACTTGGAGGATCATAGAGGACTGATACTAAGCATTAGCAATTTTACTGGTTTTCCTACAGAAATAAAGTCAGCAAAGAAGGAAAAATTCTGATTTAAGACTAGATGTGGGATGTTATTTAAGGAGGAGAAAAGTATCATTCAGTGACTTTTTGTTGGTCAACTATCTATCAATAACATAACTATCCATGAACAGGAGGAAGTTTCTGCCCTGAAGCCATTCAACAGGGAGGGACTGGATCTACCAGACCATAGGTCTCACAGTTAATATTGAAGTATTATCTGAGATAGTGATATCAGGCTTCAAAGGTCCATGGGATATATTATTAGTTTTCCTCCATACACCTGCTTGGGCATAGTTGCTTCTGTTTCAAGCAAATAGAGGTGTGACACTGAATCAGATAAAATTTTTAAACATTCACTAGGGAGGCAGAGGCAGGCGGATCTCTGGGAGTTTGAGGCCAGCCTGGTCTACAAGAGCTAGTTCCAGGACACGCACCAAAGCTACAGAGAAACCCTGTCTCGAAAAAAACCGAAAAAAAATTTTTTTAAAACATTTAGAAAAGGGAGACCCAGATAAGTATCAACAGACTCTTGATATCATCCTAATGGATTATCAAGTAGTGCAATCATTTACTGATCTGTAGGCAGAAGAGGGGAAAAGATTAACAATTTCACACACTCACTATTTTGGTTTTGTAGTGAACTTTGGTGACTCGGCACAAGTCCATGACATTTGGAAGAAACATGATTTTTCTCTACCTCAGTTTTTTTTTTAAGGTAGGTCTAATAGAAAATGTCATAACTATATCTTCTCTCATTTAAATCCTTTATACCATCGTATTGGATTGAATCCCCAATACCGCTGCAACCAAAATAAAACACACAACATTGGCTCCCACAAGCTTTTATTTTAATCTTGTGTCTCTAATCTTAACATATTTTAATGAACCTCAGCTTTATTGCAAAACACAAAGACACTCCTGTAAACATATAATTCAAGTGTTAGACCAAGATACATTCATGCATGCTCATTAAGTGTAAAATATTGACATGTTTACTCCATAAAATTATTTGCACTAGCATCAATTCTATGCTGATGTAACTATTTTGAAGTTTATAAACTATCTATCTTTGAGACATACAGCATACCGATTGAACTCTCTCATATCTTTTTTCAACATCATAGTTTCTCCAATATTCTTGGTATTTCCTTCAATGGCTGCCTTCAAGCTTCAAGTTTGACATTTTGAGCTAAGGTCAACAAGCTGCGAATTATTTTTTACCACCACACTGAACTTGAAAGATTCAAATTATAAAGCAATGAGTGGTAAGATCTGGCTTTAAGAGGTTATCAAATATGTTAAGCATACTTTGATCAAGCAATGCTAAATCTACTGTGTCTGAACATACAAGAAGCAACACTTAAATATATATTAAATACTTAGAGCACAGCATTCTTGGGAGGGTCATGATTCTAGAGGATGTGGTCAATGTCTGGGAGAAGCAGAAATGCTCAAGGAGAAGAAAACAAGCCTGATGATTCTTGATTAGATATCGCTCCTAGACCATCTGCTTTAAAACTGGTAATATGACATTTCATGGACTCAGGAGAGCAAATGCACCAAAAGGAAACCATCTTGCTCTGAGATAACAATCCTTGTTCTCATTAATAAATCAATGAAGACTGAGGTACAAAAGTAGCAATGTCATCTCCTCGAACAGGCTGACTTTTCAGCCGGGAATTATAGTATATTGATTGCATGAAATTTGGTTAAATAACACTTCCCAATAGAGTCTTGATAATTGAGAATAGAAGGAACATATAAGCAAATATATTCTTATTTAAAAATAACAAAAATATCATTAACCTGATGATATTTACAGAGATAAATTTATGTAGACCTGGATACTTCTATATAAGTATTTGGATGGCAGCTAGCATTGTCGATGTTTTTATTTTATTTCTACTTTTGTTTCAGGGTTTGTACTATTATGTCAGCCTTATTTTGTCACCCACTGTCATGTGTTTAGGAGTAATGTGTCTATTTTGGTTATCTTTTCTATAAAATATTAAATAACTGTCATAGCTACCTTACAGGGTTATGAAAATTAACACAGTGAAGTAGAGTATCAGGAACTACAGGTCATATAATATCTGATATTAGTTGTTACTAAAGCTTTTGTCTATAGTTTTAGAATACTATTCTCTAATAAAGATCTCCCTATAAAGGTCAGTTACTTAAAATCTTCATGAGAGGCTGGAGAATATAGTCCAATCGTAGCACACTTGCTTCCCATGTGTGAGGCCTGTGTTTATAAGGTAGCTTAACAAATCAAAGATATGAGAATTCATTCTGTTTTTCTTGCTTTATTAATCAAGCAATTGTGGCTAAATGCAAGAGAATAGATCGGAGTGAGTGGCAATTGCCTCTGAGATCTGCAGCCCTTCAGCTCCCCATACAACCTGTAGTCAGCTCCACTGAAGATATCCTTTCCCTCGGATATTGCTTTTTGATAATCTAACTTTGGGGTTCAGTCTTGTCAATCATTATATATAATGTAGGCAAATATATCAGTTTGTACATTTGTAAATTCATGCTATTGTGTTTTCTAACAAGATCATGGCTCATTCTAAGGTGCTCATTTATTTACTATTTAACATCTGATTTTTTTACAAAAACGATTTATTTTAGTTTGATTATTTGTACATGTGCACATATTTGTGTGGGTATGTTGCATGTGAGTGCAGGTACCGGAAGCCATACAAGGGTTTTCGATCCTCTTAGATGGAGTCACAGGTAGGTGATTATAGGCTACCCAGCGTAGATGCTGGAAACCAAACTTGGGTCTTCTGCAAGAACTGTACCTGTTCTTAACTGATAAAACCTAGAGATAGATGTTTTGTATGGTTTGAGACAAACGGTCAGTATGTCCACCTAACTACTCAGCATTGTTTACTAAAGGAAACTTCTCACTCAGTATCCCGGAACTCCACTTTCATCATAAACCACTCATTTTACAGGCAGATTAATTTCTTGGCTTCTTTTTCTGTTTTACTATGCATTTTTTTTGTGTGCATCTTCCCGTGCTATTCTATTTTTAATTATAATGGTTTGTGATATCTTTTTATCTCTTAGTGACTACTCCCCCAATATAATCCTTCCTTTTTAATGTTGGCTTATACGTTATTTGAGTTTTCATGTTCACTTTAAATGGATTTTAAAGTGTATTGTTTAAAATGGTGTTTCATTCTGTGGCTCAGGATGGTCCCAAATTCCAGTGATGCTCCTGTATCATTTATTTATACTCGGAGGTTACAAGCATGGCCCACTACAGACAATTTGAAATTCATGTTTTCCTTAAAGCAAAAGTCTCAGTAGTCACCGATTGTGAGTATACTGGACACATTGATTTGGCAAAGTGGACTTTCTGCAATATTGAATCGAGTACTCTTATCATAAACATTATTTTTCCTATGAATTTTGTAATTTTTCTATTTCTCTTTCTCTCTGTATCTGTCAGTCTCTGTCTCTTATTCTCTCTCTGTAAGTCTGTGTTTCTCTCTCTCTCTTTCTGCGCGTGTGCGCACTCACGTGTGTGTGTGTGTGTGTGTGTGTGTGTGTGTATGTGTGTATGTGTGTTGAGGTTGGAACCCAAGGTTTGCAGTACTAATCTGATAGGGTATCTGCCATCAAGTTATAGGCTAGCTTTCAAAAATGTTTTTTGTTTCACTGTAACGTTAATGGGTATTTTCCTTAAATTTACTTCTAGGATTTTTATGTCATAACAATATAATTTTAAATTTTATTTTCTAATTGATTCCTTTCAGCATGCATGAACATATTTTTTTGTGTTTATGTGAAATGTTCTGTAGATATCTATTAAGTCGATTTGAATCATAACATCTTTTAATTCCCTTGTGTCTCTGTGAAATTTCTTTCTGACAGACCTGTCTTTTGGTGAGAGTAGAGTGTTGAAGTCTCCCACTATTAATGTCTGGGGTTTGACTTGGTATTTAAGCTTTAGTGATGTTTCTTTTAGAAAGGTGTGTGTCCTTGTATTTGGGACATAGATGTTCAGAATTGAGATTTCATCTTGATGAATTTTTCCTCTGATGTATAGGAAATGTCCTTATCCATTTCTTTTGACTAATTTTAGTGTAAAGTCTATTCTATTAGATATTAGGACATCACCACCAGTTTGCTTCTTAGGTCCATTTGATTCGAATATCTTTTCCTAACCCTTTTCTGAGGTAAGGTCTGTCTTTGAAGTTGGGGTGTGTTTCTTTTATGCAGCAGAAGGATGGATTCTGTTTTTGCACACATTCTGTTAGCCTGTGTCTTTTTATTAGCAAGTTGAGTCCATTGATATTAAGAGATGTTATTGACCAGTTATTGTTAATTCCTGTTATTGTTTGGTTTTGCTGTTGCTGCTAGTAGTAAAGTATATGTTTCCCTTCTTTGGGTTTTGCTGGTGTGAGATTCTATTCCCTGTGTTTTTAATGCATGTAGCTGGGTTCTTTGGGCTGGAGCTTTCCTTCTAGTACTCTCTGTAGTGCTGGATTTGTGGACAGATATTGTTTAAATCTGATTTTGACAGGAAATATTTTGTTCTTATTGTCTATGGTGATTGAGAGTTTTGTTGGGTGTAGTAGTCTGGTCTGGCATCTATGGTTTCTTAGTATCTGTAAAACATGTAATCAGGACCTTCTGGCTTTTAGAGTCTTCATTGAGAAGTCTGGTATAATTCTGATAGGTCTGCCTTTATACTCTATTTGGCCTTTTTCCTTTGCATCTCTTAAATATTCCCACTTTTAAGGGTACATAATATTATTTTCTTAGTATTCCATGGATACAGAAGCCAAATATTTTAATTGGTTGGATCTGAAAGAAATGTGAAAAGAAAGGATCACAAATTCAGTATGGGTCCTCTGAAGGTACTGTTTGGACCAGATACCACATATAACATCTTAAGTATATATCTACCATTAATTTTAAAGGCATACTTCTTACTTCTTTAGAGCAAACTATTTGAATATAAGAATTAATAAAATCTTGATAATAAATATATTAATTTTGCATATTAAAACAATTTTAAATATTTTAGTTGTATCACAAAAACTTAAAAATAAATACAAATATCACACGTAAGCAGATCCAAAGTCTATATGTTTCAATGAACTTCTATACAATTATGATTGACATTTGGAATGGAAACTGTAAAGCTTTACATTAAATTTACATTTTCATTATTGAGTATGTTGTATGCACTATCCATGACCAAAATTAAAAAAAAAATCTATGGTAGAATTAGAACTAGAAAAACAATCAACTTTATATATTATTTTATAATTAATTTTTGTGACTTGCAACTGCCTTAATCAGTGTTGAATTTCCTTATTTGGTTGGAATGACAAGAAACTGCAGTGTGTATTTGATTTGTCATTGTCCACACGTAAACTCAGAGGCTATTGATTTTACTAAAGGCATTTTTGATCACTTTATTATAGGAAGAGACAAGGGAGATGCTTGCATTGCCAATGTGCTCATGAGTTTATTCAGAAGTGGTCAATGAAGCTGGTGATTTGGTAGCAGTACTTCATTCCTGATGCTAAGTGCAAATCTACTGATATTTGTGGTATTGATGAGTCCTATTAGTAGAAATATGGCATAGCATGGACATCTAGTATAAAGACAAGCCTATATGCCACGGGATAAATATTAGAGATAAGGAAATGTGTTTATAATAGTTTTATATCCGCCCATTTTCATTTGCTTCCTGTAGATTTCAACTTTTTAATTCTTTATCATCTTCTGATTTTCATTTAAATATATGTGATCCACATAGTGATGCCACTATGATTAGTTATCATTAGTGTGTTGGTCATTTCCAGTATACTTATTTTTACTAAATAAAGATAGTACAGTTACACTTTTTATATTTACTGCCAGACACTTTCCACATCACCACATTGGTCCTTTAGCTCCCACCTCTTGATTCCCCTTTGATCAGACAAACCAGGTCATTTTTCATCGGCATTTTCTGAGACCTAGATTACAATAAGGTCTCAAGACAACAAAGCACATTGAAATATTCCCTGTCTAATATGGTTGCTGTATTTTCCACCCTTCCTCATTAGGTATAATATTATTATTTAGTTTTTCTATTTTAATTAACAGTTTGACATTAAAAATAATTGTTATTTGGAGAATTATTCATCCTACAGGCCTTGATAAGTTTACATTTTTCATTTGTAACCTATGCAGAGAAATTCTCCAGTTTGTTAGTGTCTTACAATTATAGCAAAGAATGATTTAATAATTAATCAATTATTGAAATACATGATGCATGCAACTTTTGACCAACCCACTGTTGTCATAAAAGTAAGAATTTTTAATCAGACTGAAGGTTAAAATGGATCAAACAGCCATTATTAACTTAATATGAAATGCAATAATGAGTGAATACTCTCTATATAAACAGATATTTGAACATAAAGTTTTCAACATGAGAGGACCATGGCCAAAGTACATGTGCTCTCTGTGGGTAGAATAACATAAAAGTAAATTCACCACTGTGGCAGTAAACATAATCTTGCTGAATGATTTTGAAAGACAATATTTACAGACATTGGGTATTTACTTTAAGCTGTCAAATATTTGTTTTGATCTTGAATAAAATCTTAGACAGATTCCCAATATTTTAAAAGTCATAAAATTTTAAATGTGTTGTCTTGAACTGGGATGATGGATTCAAAAATCGAGTTGATTAGATCATTGTGTTCTCTGGGCTCTAAGGAACAAACCTTAGCAAACATCTGAAAACAGAATCTGGGAAGCGATATAGAGCCTACCAACTTCTGTGCCCTCCAAACTCTGCTGGCTAGAGCACTGCTTTTATGATACAATGTACAAGATCTCTGTTCCACGGTCAAACAGCACAAGGACCTAGGTACACAGGAGATTTTCAGAAGCTTAGCAGATAACATGACAGTGACTTTGGGATAACCCTTCACTGGACGAACAAGGGAACTACTTGATTTTCAAAATTACGTCTCCCAAAATAAAATTACATAGACTTATAAAGTTGCATAGCTTACTGATTATCATGTCCTGAAGAATCACTGTACTCCAGGACATAGTTTCCTGAACACTGATATCCTTTGATCTACATTGTTTTGAAAGCGTTTTGAACAAATATCAGGCAAATGATGATCATATAATTTAAAAATGTAAAACTGGCTCTCACTGTGGGAAAGCAATGTAATATGTGGGAAATTCTACTAGACATATGTTTCCTACATAATGATTTATTCAATGAAATCTTACAAAGTGAGCAAGTTTAGCCATTCATAATTTGTATTCCCATCAGAATACTTCTCGTGGTTTCAGATGCCTGCATGTGTTGATAGAGATGTGTGAATGAGAGAGTTGTAATTATTTTGATCAAAAAATACTACTGAAATTGATATCAATGATTGATATTAATGACTCTTCTACAACTGTGAATTCAATAATAAAGGTGATGCTATGAACTAGTCCTACATGGAATTTACACTTGGCTAGGAATTGTATGTTTTGTGTCTAGGGCTAAAGAACTTGTATTTGTTGGTTTGTAGGTTTTTTTATTAAATGATTCTTGGAGTTATGCTGGATTGTGGTCCTCATGATGGTTAAAAGTTTATATAAGATCAACTGAACTATCAACTATACAGGACATTGGCTTTTCATGAACTTAAATTTTATATATAACTTTCAAATTTCTACAACATGGAGCACTGTCATTTCAGAGTAAGAAAGATTTTCACCTCAATAATGTGGTGTAAAACTTTGTTTTATTTTTCTACTGGCTATTTATCTATTGAATTAAAATAGATATTCTTGTTTTGAAAGGATGAGGTAAATAAAATTGCAACCACCTGAAAACTTACTCCTCACCCAACTTCTATAGAACTGAAATTCTCAATAGTGAGAGGTTAGCAAACACACAATATGATCACAGGTAGTGGTCAGAGAATGAATCTCAGAACAAGAGACATTTGAGCCAGGACTCAGACAGAATGAAAAAAATTCACAGAAGTGTAACAATATGTCAAAGACCAGAAATGCTGATTTGTTTTAGTAACCTAGAATATATTCATCATTACTTGCATTTATTAATTCATAAAATTGTATCTCTGTTCCATTCAAAGGTTACACATTACAATGTTGAAACATGTAATAAGGAAGAGCAATGAATTTAGATAGAGAAAAAATGTACTCAATTAGGAAATACGAAAATTAATTAAAAAGAATTGAAATATGCTTTATTTTCTCCCAATTTTTATATTAAAGATAGGGAATTAATTTATGTATTGTAATTCTTAGTTAAAGGGAGTTTTGTATAAATAATATAGCATATTACTATCTAGGTCTTCATGCATTGCTCATTAAGAGTGAGACCAAGGCAACTAAACACAGAACCACTCCTTAACATATTGATAGGTAATAGAGACAAAATAGCCTAACTGGCGTACTGACACTAGGAAAGGTGCTGAATTAGTAAGGTCAAGAAGATAACTATGAAATCAATGTCTGACTACAGTCATAAACATGTGTGTCTGTACCAACTTAAGAAAATGCCTAAGTGTGCACCTAGGATGTCAATATTGCATAGCCTATTCCTTTGTTTACCCAAAATAATATTTATATGAAAGACAATTCAAACCAGATTTCCTTATAATAACCAGCTAATGTTAAATTAAGATAGATAGCTTAACTTACAATATTTATTGAATTCATTTCTTTCTTTTACATCCTGACCACATCTTCCCTTACCTCATCTCCAATTCCTTCCTGCTTCCGCTTCTCCCCCTGCACCCCAAAGCCACCCCTCCTCCCTATTCACTCAGAAAGGGGCAGGCCTCCCCTGGGCATCAGAAGCATGGCCTATCAAGCTGCTGGAAGACTTAGCACTTCCCTGTGTATTCAGTCTGGGCAAGGCAATCCAGCATGATGAATAGGCTCCACCTGTCAGAAGGGCTAAGATCAAAACCACAAATGACATTTAATGCTGGAGAGACTCTGAGAAAGGGGAACACTCCTTCTTTGCTGGTGGGATACAAACTTGTACACACACTTTGGAAATCAAAATTTCTCATTTTTTTATTTACTCGAGATTGTCAATATCATACCTGTTGCATAAGTTGCAGCAAAATTATCCAAAAATTCTTATCATGTCAATTTTATAGATGCTAATGGTGGCATTTTAATACTAACGGGCATTAGTCATGGAAGTCAAACATAACATTTAATGAAAAAATGTCCTATACTTCACTAATATTCAAAGTATAATGTTTATCTATATATAAATAAATTTAAAAACAAATGAGCATAAATGAATAAATTAAAGCATACTTTTTGATAAAGTCCATACCCTTGTTCATCACATTTCATCTAATTAAATTACACAAAAAATATTGATCCTACTGACACAGCTCTGCTTGCCTCTAGGAATCTAAGGATCCAAGCATCCCTCCCTGTCCCCTTACATTTGTCTTCCACACACAGCAACCTTTGAAATCTGTGGGGTATGAGGGAGTGCAGTGGGGGATGAAAATCTGTGAATTCCGTGGCCATTTCTCAGGTGGAAGATTGGGAGAGCTGCCATCTTAATGATGCTTCTCAGTGGGAGACACAGTTTGATGAAGCTGAATAGCCTGGAAGAATCGACTTCAGGATATAAAGAAAGAGTATCAGAGAGACTGACTGCTTTCAGGGGCAATCTTGAAATAGTGAGTGCTTCAGCTTTTTTTCTAATTGAACGTGTGTAATTTTTTATTTCCTTTTAAGAGAGTGGTCATCATTTTTTTAAACCATCTACTATTTCTTAATTTTGGAGCTCATTATTTAATTAATTCATCTTTTGACACTGTCAGTAACTGTGTCTCTTAATTATTCTTTATTATTCCATGAGAAACTCATGCAGAGTTTCCCTTCTACAATGCCCCTGTATTCATATACTTCTTGCTCTGAATTCTGAGGCTCTTGAAGCTGTTTCTCATGATCTCATCTTAACAGTTGAATGTTGATTAGAGATGCTTTTATGCTATGTGAGTAAGGCTTCCTTTAACCTGAGAATGATATGAGAGGATTTTTAAAAAAAAAAAACAAGCAAAATATAAAATTTTAGTTTTCCTTCTTTTGCATCTATATCTATCTATATTCTCTCTCTACAAATAGTCTATATCTGCATCTGTATCTATACTAACCTGTGTTAAGCAAAATTTATTCAATTAAATTAAAAGAAAAATATTGATTCTACTAACAGAAGCCTGCTTCCAATTGGGATTCTAAGGATCCAAATATCTCTTCCCTTTGTAGTTGTCTTCTGTATACATAGCAACTTTTGGAATTTATAGCATGTAGATATATATCTTGAAATATCCAGAGGCATAATATTCCCAGTGAGATATGAGCCACAATCAATGTTAGAAGACATGAAGTTTTTCTATTTTTACAGTTGTTTTAATTTTTGTTGTTAAATGATGTGACACCTGTTTAAGAAAAATGAAATATTTGGTGAATATATATTACATTATATATATATATATATATATATATATATATATATATATATATATATATATATTCAAAACATGTTTTGAAAGGGCAGACCAAGAAATTTGAGCTTTTATTGACAAAAAATTTGTTACTATATATTTTGACCCAGTAAGTCAATGTAGACAACCTATATAGTTGAGCAGGCTCTAGGTACCCAGTACTATGGAGTGAATTAAAGCATTAATGAGTTATCTGTTTGGAATCCCTTCAGAGTGGCTATAGAACACAATACCAAATGCTAGAGCAGGAAGATGTGGAGGTCATATTCAGTAATCCTGCCTAAAACCAGCTGTCCTTGTTAGGCCCCTTCTCAAACTCCAGCAGCCAATCACAATGCTTATCATCCTTGTAATGTTAAAGACTTTCAGAAAAGACATTCCCCTCAGCTGTCCTTAGGAGTCTATTTTAAGTGATTAAAATTCAATGCTGTCAAGAAGTTCTTACATTATGTCAACTTAAATTTGTCTTGCAAGTTAAGCCATTTCCTGCTGTAGCTCTGTGAGCAGCTGGTCACCATCTTTTTTATATTCACTCTACTTAAGTTTGAAGATAACAAGAAAGTCTTGCAACGCGATTTTTCTTTTTATTTTCTTTTAGTCCAAGTCATCATAGCTTATTCATATTTTTCTAGGTTCTTGTTTTTCTAATGATACAATTTATTTTCAGGGCCACTAAGCTTTCTGCTATCCCTGGGAGATTAGTGGATGGCAGCTACTGGTCGTTTCCATTATAAACAGTAACTTGCCAAGATGATTTCCAATTATGGATGCCTATCTTTTAATACACTGAAATGACACAATGTTCCCTAAACAACACAAATATAATTGACATCTGTAATTAACATTAGGTCACACTTTTCTCTCCCACATTAAAAATGTCATCTTTGAAACATTATTTCACTGGTTATGTTTGTGCCAATATAGATATAACCCAGATATATTAGCAGTGAACCATGCAACAGGGAAAGCTTAAATCTTCAAATGCCCTTCACACACCAACTATTTTTAAATCCTCTGAAACAGGGTGTGAATAACTGCCTGTGATATTAAAGGGATATTTGTTTGTTTCTTCCTTTTTTCCCTCAAGTGGACATGATAGGTCTGTGTCCTTACCATAGTACTCATGACACTAAAGGGTCAATAGTTCGGTCACTTACCTTCATATTTAAGACTTGGACCCAATTTTACTTTGATAATCAGTAATTGTAGAGTATGCAAAATTGTAGGAACGATTATGGTGTATTTGATTAATTCAGTTAAATTCTCTAAAACTATAAGCAATTAAGTTTCCTTTATTTATTCAGTTACATATTTCTTCAGTAATACAGTTAGCTTCTAGAGCTTGTGAGCTACCATTTTCATTTGTCTTGTAAGTTTTCTTGAATGATGGTTATTGAAATATTTTTTTTAATTTTGACTATGGAGTTTGAGTCAGTTTATATGGTTATAAAAGATTCTCTCTAAGTCAGAAAGAACTAAACATGGTATTTATGGGACCTCTCTGCATCTACTACTAAAGCAATAATCATCTGTCTCATAACTCTGTTTACCATAGCTCATCTATTATATTTTATCATTATATTCCAAACTAGTTTACAGTTACTAGTTTACCAAACTGCTATACAGCAGTTTTCCAAATGATGCAGTGACCAAAAAAACATGTAGGTATATTTGTACACAAGATAATTTTGTAAAACCACCACAATGTAAATAAAATGATTATCTGAGTGCTGGGATCATGAGTTATTTTTATTGCTGCTTTCTATGTTTTTCTAACTTACCTCCTGTGAATGGAATGAGTATTTACTTAAATAGAAAGAAAAGAGATGGCATAAAACATTCTAAAGATAAAATCAGCTAAAATTACTATTAAACCAAAAACAATCAGTTAAATTATGATTTAAAATTTTCAGAGTATCTGAGTCAGTAACTATACATACTAGTCGACAAGCATCTTGCTTCATGTGTTTTCTTTGGTGAGTCCACAGATTCCAAGTACTCTTCATTCACACTATTAAAGTGTGCTATCTAGAGAAAGTGAGAAAAGCTGTGAGCCATTCCTCACTTGCAAACACAATAGACCTGCTATATCAGTAGAGCTGTGGTTGGATAGTGGAAATAAAGAATCGACAGCTGGTATGTGCGGTGGTAGCCACGGGGAGATCTTAAGTCCCACGATAATATTCTGGGGCATTTGTTTCTACAAATAAACATGCAGTTATGTTAGGAATGTCGTGTAACCATAAGGCTGTCCATCCTTCACGCCGGTCTTTGTGGCTGGAAGCATCAGTTCAATGTTCTAAATTTCACAGTTGGAATAAAAATGAATCGTCCTCAGTTTAATTTGAGATACTTCAAGTATTTATTTGGATAATGAACTATTAAGAAATTGCATTAAGCAGAACATTGTCAACATAAAGACTTCATTCTCCTGTAGTACCTAGATGCATCATTTTTTGAAGTCAAGGATCTTATTTTATTTTCAATATCCTCTTTAAGTTCAAACTTGGATCATGTTCTGAGATTTTGATCTGGTGAAAAGAACTTTAGATAGAGAACTGAAATGTATTTTTCAACATAAGAATACAAGACAGACAGAGGTGTTGTTGGAGGCTGCTCATCCTGGGTGCCCAGACTCCCAAAATAATCACACGTAAATCTGTACTAATTAAAATACTGCTTGGCCCACCACTTAGTCATATTGCTAGTTATCTCTTATATCTTAACTTAACCCATTCATATTAATCTGTGTATTGCCACGTGGCTGGGGCCTACCAGTAAAGTTCCATCCAAACTTCGGTGTCTAGTCTACCTCCTGTGGTGTCTCTATGGCTCCTCACTGACTCCATCTTCTTTCTCTCAGCATTCAGTTTAATTTTCCTGCCTAGCTCTATTCTGCCCTGTCATAGGCCCAAGAATATTCTTTATTCATTAATTGATAAAATACAACACATATACAGAAGGACTTCACATAGGAATCAAAATAAATTTTATCCATATTCCTTCATAATTTAATAGATAGAATAAGATGTAGTAGCTGAAAATGTATTTTGATAAACATCACCAGGTTCCAAGTCAAACTTTGATGAGATGTGAGAAAACTATGAGATTGTTTAACCCAACTCATAACATCTTCTTTACAAAACACTCAATAATCATACATGTGTTATGAAACTGGTATAATTAAAGAAGGCACATAATTTTTTATTGTAATACTAGCTCATGAAGTGACGTGTGGAAAGCATTCTATTAAAGTTAGCTATAATTACATCAACAAATATCTATGGAACACTCACTATGTGCAGAATAATATGTTAACAGCCATGAGCTCTAAAGTCACCATGTCTAGATCCACTGAACAGTTAATCTCAACAGTGACAAGAAGAAACAAGTGATTCTAAGTCACTGGGATGAAGGTGATGACAAAGGAGATTTGAGTTGCTGTGAAGACATATACAAGGAGTGCCTACATCATGTCAGGGAAGATTTAAACTAATACTGATGATTACTTTCAGATGAGAGAAGCAGAATGGAGCAGCTGGGAGTTGTAGTCTATATTGAAGGCATGCACATGCTCATGCTCTGCTACAGCTCAGTGTTTATGTTAGGTTAGAAGAAAAAGGAAATGGATACTTTGAGAACAGTTGACTGACTTTATCTTTATATACACAGGAGTTTAGCTCTCACCCCCTCACCAAAAAAAGTTTCTTTTTGAAGAAGATGGAGATAAATATTGGTGAAAATGTAAAGGAAAACTGACTGTAAGCTAGGTTCTCATTCCCATTCAAAACATCCACAACATACCCTTACATCTAAAGCTCAGGAAAAATCATGAAGCTTGAGGACTGGGACATCTGTTGTGAGACAGAATCTTCACTATATGATAGGAAGCTGTACCCACGAGATTTTCACACTATGGTCCCCTGAACACGATGTACAAAGTGATATTACCAATGGGCATCCCAGTTTGACTGAGGAACATCTCAGTTAAGACACCACTCCTAGAAGAAGAACTAAACGTGACTAATGGCTACTAAGGGAGGAATCAGTCATCTGCATGTATGAGCCCACTGAGAGGTAGACAATACTTAATGATTAATGTTAAACACATATACATACAGGCAGGACTAAATGTACCCAGCAAGTTGTATTCATATGTGTGTGTGCTGTTCACATATATATATATATATATATATATATATATATATATATATATATTGAATTTGAGAGGGAGTAGGGTGGCATGGCAAGAGATAGAGAGTGGAGAAAATGGAGTAGAAATAATGTAAGTATAACTTATGTACGAAATTCTCAAAAACAAAGCAAACTTAAAATAAAAAAGCCAGATATATGCAGCTCAAAAATGAAGGAGGAAGAAGAGAAAAAGGAGGAGGAGAAATTCAAAGAAACAAGAACATTTTAAAGAATTACTCTGAATCAATACATTAGTTTTCAACAAATGGGTTGAGAGACCTTCCTTTCCTCGAGGCAGTAATTAAATAGAATTTGCTAACTGGTAAAGTATTTTCATTCATAGAGCTACATATCATTTGGTTTAGCAAAATAAATTCATTATTTTTCCATGAAAACAACACCAAAAAAGTACAAGTAGCACAATTAACCTTAGGAGTAGGGGAAGAACCTTTATAGTTTGGGGCAAGAGCACAATATGATTGGTATTGTTCCTGTGTTCATAGACGTGATGTTCAGATGTGGAAAGAATTTTTATTTAGTGGATACTAAGTTTTCTTCCTCTGCACAGCAAAAAGGTTGTTATTTTGTGGAAGTCATAGTTAAGGATAGAAGCAATGAGAAGAATTGTGGAATTGTTGATACTAAAGACCATGAGTCTATGCTGAAATCAAGCCATGTGTTTGTTTGACTTTCATCAGCACTGCTTAGCTGACCATATCTACTGCCAGAAAAATCATGGTCCTGCTACTCAAATCCAAGGTGTTTCTGAGAAAATGTCAGAGGGATAAAATAGGTTACAGAGAAAAATAAATGGCTACTAACAGATAAAGTTGAAATACAGGGTTGAAGGAATGGAAATTTTGATGAATAAGAAAGAACAGCCATTGGTGAAGGCTATAATAGGATTGTGTTAAGGACTGTGACTGGAAAATCTTACAACCCAGGCTTTTCTAGATATAATAGGTTTGGGCTAACAATGCTCTATGGTGAACCAGGAAAATAGAATTGTTCCAACATAAGTGAGATTTTTCTACTTTTATGTAAATCTCCTAATTGATGTTTCTATCACTGAATTTGAATACTGTCTTGATTTATTATTTTTTTTGACTCCGTTGCTGTAAAATTTTTTAGACTGTTACTACATTAGAACTTGAAATTTGGGGTAACATGAATTTAATTTCCTAAGATTGATCACTCATATTTGACTGTAGAATAAACTATTTATTATCCTCTTTGACTTGAGAGCTCTGTATCTTGTGCCATATTTATATGTGGTGATATTTTGTTTATGATGTAACAAATAAAACTTTCCTGAAAATCAGAAAAAAAAGAAAATAGAATTGTGAATTAGAACAAAAGAAATTCATGGCAGAAGTGGTAGCAAAATCACAGAAGTTAAGAATTTAGCAGGGAAGTGCTCTTCAAGTCTCAATTTGGTCTGCATTTAATAATTTTAAGATGAGATATGCACAACAGATGATTATGGCAAAATAATTTCCACAAGGATCCCTTGTGTTTTACAATTTTTGCAAGTAGACACTACATTTCTTCTTTACTATGAAATAGTTGATGATAATACCTGTTTTAATACCTGTCATACTTATATATGTGTATCATTCTTACAAAATGGTATATTTAATTTTTATTATTTACTTCCCATCATTGATGCAAGTATTTTCCCAATTATATTTGTTATAATAGTACTTGCTAAGTGTATGACTACTTGGGAAGTTGTAGAATTCATTGTCAATCAGGTCCAAACTTTGAATCCCATATACTAACTATATTTGGTGGATAAAATCACAAATCTTCAAATAACAGCAAATTGTGCAAATTGAATTTCAAAGTAGAAAAAAAGATGAACCTGAAAAGCATTGGTAAGAAGTTCTTCAGCAGAATTAACAACAAAAAAAAAATCTGGCAAAGTTACAGTTAGACAGCCAGTAATACTCTATTGATCAGACTTTCAATCAATGAAGCTGTGCCTAGATTATTGATGCAAAGGTATTAAGCAAAATTTTATTTCAGCTAACTTGTTGGCTCAGATGTCAACTGAAAGTCATTTCCCAAGTCAATCAAATATACAATAAATCTGGACAGATTTAGCTCTTAAACATGTTTTTTTATCTATTCCACTTCCAATCATCTTAGGGTGGGCCACAATTAACACGCGAACTAACACAATGTGAAAATACCATAATAGTTCTACAAAGAAAATCAAAGAGCATATCTAGAAAGAAAAGAAAGGCAGGAGAATATTATTTATTTATTGAAGAAACTGTAATTGAAATGAATTGTTGAATTTCCTCCTTTAGTTCACCACTTATACTCTCTCTCTCTCTTTATATATATAACTTACCTATGCATTTGTAACCCTCACAATGGTGTTTTGTACGTCTACAAGTTGGAGTTAAAGAAAAATCATTGAAAAGACTAGGAGGCAGAATGTATCGAGAAGATGTTTCTTTTGTTTTCTGTAACTTTTAAACTTTAATTTTTGGTAATTTCATACACAAATACAGTAGATTTAGCCATGTCTATCCTATGCTCTCCTCTTCAGTTCTTCCTGTTCATTCTGCCGTTTTCTACCCCCCAATGTCATGTCCTGTTCATTCGAAATTTATTTTCTTGAATTTTGTGTTTATTTTCAGTGCTTGGGCAGATCGGTTAGAACACTAACCGCTGCATCCTACAAAATGAATCCCATGTCCTAGGTGTGATCATATGGGTAGATATTTGCTTTTCTCATTATTTCACACATGTCCGAGTCGATAATTTCACTATTTGCAGAAGCACCTAGCTTTTACTACCAATGCTTTTATAGCACTGGCAACTACATTAATATTAATCTTTCTATTATTCTACTCTAATTTTGAGGTTTGAAACTTTTCTCGGTCTCTGTCTCCACTGACATTGTAGAATGGCTTGCTTTCCTCTATTTCTCTTGCATCCCAAAGCAGGCCATTTTCTTCAGTTCTAAGAAAAAAAACACTGTGTATTACAGTCACTTACAACACAAACTTTAAGGTAACTATATTACAAAAATCTCTTCAAAATGGACCCCCTTGGGTGCTTCCTGTCCGCGTTTTACCACAGTCAAACCAAAGCAAGCTGGGGCAACAGAAAGCTTAGAAAATCTTGAGTCATACACTGGACTGGGAGGTTGCTGCCTATGAATGCAGAGAGGCTGGCAGCACATTGTTCTATCCCACTAATTCGGCATGCTTCACATTTTCTTTTACACCCAAAGTCATATCAAGAATGTCACTTAAAATCCATCACAGCTGTCATGTCAGAATAGTACAGAATGGGTGGACTTATTAGGTTTCTTCTGTTTATCTTTGAATTGCTGTTTCCCTCCTCTGAGAATCATCCTCATTACTACAGGGTGCTAAGGCCCACCCTCCTGACTCTGCTTTGAAAAGGTTACACTGTCAAAGATCTTCCTGAATAAGGTTATGCTCCCAAGTTCATGTGGTTAGGACATCGACATTACTTTTTGAGAGCATGATTTAGCCTATTGCAAGAATATGTACCTTAACTACAAAATTTTATTATTTCTTCCTTGAGCCATTGGTAATTCAGTTGAGTGTTATTCAGTTTCCATGATTTTGTAGGCTTGCTGTAGTTTGTGCTGTCGTCAAAATGTGACTTTAATCCATGATGACCCTATAAGATATATGGGGTTATTCCAGCTTTTGTTGGATTTGCTTTGTGGCTGAATAGGTGGTCAGTTTTTGAGAAGGTTCCATGAAGTGCTGAAAAGTAGGTATATTCTATTGTTTTTGGATAAAGTGTTCTGTAAATGTTGGTAGATGTCTGTTAGGTCTATTTGAGTCGTAGCATCTGATAGCTCCCTTATATCTCTGTTTAGTTTCTGTCTGAAAGACCTGTCCATTAGTGACAATGGGGCACTGAAGTCTCCCACTATTAATATGTAGGATTCAGTGTTGGATTCAAGCTTTAGTAATGTTTCTCTTACAAATGTGGGTGCCTTTGTATTTAGGGTACAGATATTCAGAATTGAGACTTCCTCTTGATGGATTTTTCCTTTGATGAATATAAAATGCCCTTCTCCATCTCTTTTGATTAATTTTAAGTCAATTTTGCTATATATTAGGATAGCTACCCAAACTGGCTTTCTAGGCCCATTTTATTGGAGAAAGCTTTACCCAAACCTTTACTCTGAGGTAATGTTTGTGTTTGATGCTGTGGTGTGTTTCTTTCTTTTTTCTTTCTTTCTTTCTTTTTTTTTTTTGGTTTTTTTTTTTGGTTTTTTGAGACAGGGTTTCTCTGTGGTTTTGGAGCCTGTCCTGGAACTAGCTCTTGTAGACCAGGCTGGTCTTGAACTCACAGAGATCTGCCTGCCTCTGCCTCCCAATGCTGGGATTAAAGGCGTGCGCCACCACTGCCTGGCTTGTGGCGTGTTTCTTGTATATAGCAGAAGGATGGATTCTATTTTCATATCCATTCTACTAGCCTATGTCTTTTTATTGGTGAGTTTAGTCCATTAATGTTGGAAGGTATTAATGACAAATTAATTTTTAATTACTTTTATTTGTTGTTGTTGATGGTGGTGTTGATGGATTTTGCTGGTGTGAGATTATCTATTCCCTGTATTATTGTGCACATAGCTAACTTTCTTGTGTTGGATTTTTACTTCTGGTATCTTCTGTATGGTTTGTGAATAGGTATAATTTAAATTTGATTTTGTTATGTAATATCCTGTTCCTCCATCTATGGCAACTGGAAGTTTTGCTGGGTATATTGTAGTCTGGGCTGGGATTTGTGGTCTCTTAGTGTCAAAAAGACATCTGTCTGGGACCTTATGGCTTTTAGATTCTCCATTGAGAAATTGGGTGTATTTCTGATAGATCTGCTTTTTATGTTACTTGTATTTTTTCCTTTGAAACTTTTAATATTCTATCTTTATTCTGTATGTTTAATGTTTAGATTATTATGTGGTGAGGGAATGTTTTTGTTGGTCCAGTCTATTTAGTGTTCTTTAAGCTTCTTGTGCATTTATAGGCATGTCTTTCTTATGTTGGGAAAATTTTCTTCATTAATTTTGTTGAATATAATTTCTGTGTCTTTGAGCTGGGATTATTCTCCTTATTCTATTCCTATTAGTTTTAGGTTTGGTCTTTTCATTGTGTCCCAGATCTCCTGGATGTTTTGTGTTAGGAATTTGTTTAGATTTAACATTGTCTTTGACCAATGAATCTATTATCTCTATTGTATCTTCAACACCTGAGATTCTTTCTTCCATCTCTTGTATTCCGTTGGTGATACTTGCATCTATAGTTTCTGTTCATTGACCCAGATTTTCCATTTTCAGAATTCCCTCAATTTGTGTTTTCTTTATTGCTTCTATTTCAATTTTCAGGTAGGTCTTGGAAATTTTCCTCCACCTGTTTGGTTGCCTTTACTTTTTTGGCATTTTTAAGGGATTATTGATGTCCTTTCTTCTGTTTTTTAAGGGATATTTTTGTTTCTTCTTTAAGAGTTTTTACGATCTTCATAAAGTTATTTGAAGGTCATTTTCTTATACTTCGGCTGTGTTGGAATGTTCCTTGACTGTAAAGAACAAGGCCGCTACTTTGGCAGAAATACTAAATAATGCAGAAGCACAGTTGAGAAAGTAGGACATGGCCAGCCTCTACGACAACCCATAATCCCCCCCCAAAAAAGCCACAGCCTAGGCAAAATCCCACTGTAGATGTGGTGGTTTTAATTGGTATGGCCCCCATAGCATCATATGTTTAAATGTTCAGCCCATAAGGTGTGGTACTATTAGGAGGTATGGTCTTGTTGGAGGAAGACTGCCACTATGGGGGTGAGCTTTGGGTTCTCCTATGCTCCAGTTACACACTGTGTGGCTCACAATTAATTTCCTATTTCTCAGGATGAAGACATAGAACTCTCAGTTCCTTCTCCGGCACCATGTCTGCTTGCATACTGCCATGCTTCCTGCCATGCTGATAATGGACTAAAAATCTGAAACTCTAACCCAGCACCAATAAAATGTTTTTCTTTATGAGAATTGCTGTGGTCATGGTGTCTCTTCACAGGAATAGAAGCCCTAACACAAAGAACAGAACTCTTTAAGTATGGCAAGGATGCTAAAGTGTGTAGCTCTCCACTACGGATGGCTTTTGGTGAAGGTGTGGAAGAGGAAGGACTCAATTTTATTTAAGTGGTATTCCAATGAGAATTAGACTACGGTCCAGTGAGTATATAGATAATATAAATCAGATTTTTTTCTTTCTGTTTTAATTTGGGGGCAGGCCACAGGGCTACAGTAGGCAGGCCTGATAAGATTGGGAAGGGACTGTGATCAGGGTGTATGATGGGAAATTCCCAAAGAATTGATGACAATGTTATATTGAAAAAAGTTTATTCTTAAAGGAGAAAATGTTCATCTAGTTTTGACTGGCATCAGTACAAAGTTACCATTATTTGATCTTTTGTCTTGTATTTAGATTAATCCTTAGAAAATTCATTAGAAGACTTTAAGTCAGATTGCTTCTCTACCATTTCTTAAAAAAATCCCTGTTCTGTATATTCCTTCTTCTAGATCATCTTTTCAAGTGATTTTTACTTTAAACATTTATGTTTAATTTCTAGTTAATAGCAAGTTTCAAGTCACTATAATAACTTAATTTCAAATTTAAATATTGACTTCCCAAACAACTAATTGTTAATATTTTATCACAATCATCTAAGGATGGATAGGTATGGTCTTTTTCATTTATTCCAACACATTTTTTTAGCATCTAGAATGGCATTTATTCTCTTTGATTTATGTTGTACTACAATGTATTCTTTGATTTAGAATTAGACATAGTTTATTTCATATATAATAATAAACTCAGAAGACATTTATTATAATAAGGAATTTAAACAAACAACATGTATGAGAATTTATGCTTTCTTTCTCTGAGACAAGATTATTAGATAAATACTTTTTCACTGATTTACTCAATTCCTCGAACTTTCTATTATACTTCTCATCCATTTCCATAAGGGCGTTTTTTATATGCTGTTTAAGGGTGTCAATCACTTTCATGAAGTCAGTTTTTTCTACTTCTTCTTGATTAAGGTGTTCATGTCCTCCTGTTGTGGGGTCACTGGCTTCTGGTGGTTTCGTGTTGTTTTTCAGATTGTTGGGAGAATTCCTGCATTGGCGTCTGCCCATCTCTTCCTCCCAATACTCCCTTTTGGATCTTCTTTTACAGGATCAGGTCTTCTTGCCCACTGATGTACCTTCCCAGTGATGTCACTCCCCAGAGATGTTTCTCCACAATGATGTTTCACTCGGTGCCCAGATCGAAACTCCGCGCTGCCTGGTTAGCTCGCGAACAAAGGGCCCACCCTGCTCGCTGCGGGCAGGCTATGGGAACAATGGAGCTACTGGCCACCCCTTTGTCCTCCCGGTTCGGTCCCAGCGTCCTAGCAGGCTGGGCAGGGAGGCGCTATGCCCCAAAGGAGGGAGAGAGGGAGGGAGACAGGGGGTGTGGGGATCTGGATGTAAGCTGAATGGGATAGAAATAGAGAGGCGGTTTGGGCAGTATAGCCCCTGTAGGATGGCCTGGAAGTGTGGGCGGGCTGAGGTATGTTCCCAGCTGCCGCAGCACTCACTCACCACAATGATGTTTCATTCGGTGCCCAGATCGAAACTCCACGCTGTAGATAAATACTTTTAAAATATAAAACATCCCATTTAAAAAGGCTAAAAGAGATGATTCTGCAAGTTATGTAGAACACAGCATGTTAATACATTTCTGTCTTTTTCTGATGTTACTTTTTAGCTTACTTGACTGATTTAGTTGGGCTTTTATAGCAAATAAATGCATATATTGCATAATATTTCAATTAAAAGTCTTAATAAAAATGCAGCAATTTGACTGCATAATTTTAAATTCAGACTTCCTAATTTGACGTGAAATTCACAAACAAATATATTAACGTTCATTGGTTTGGCCTTTCATTATACATATTATAAAATATAGAAATCACCTTCACTGTAAGACGCGGTAAGAAAGCCCAGTTTTATCTGTTTGTGATTAACCATAAAGCTTCCATATGTGGTATGTCTTTGGATGTAGTTTGTTCACTGTAACTTGACCAGGGGTATAATTACACCATTCCTGAATCAGAAAAGTCAAATAATGTCAAAAACAATCATTTTACTAGTAGATGTTTGGAGAACGAGAAAGCTGAAGAAATGCAGGTAGTTGGATGTTAACAAATCACTGAGCCAAGCTGAAAGAGTCATATTCTTTTAAAGTGGAAGACATGAAAATTCTATGGCCAAATATCACTCTAGGAAATCATGGAGATACTCATGTCTTTACAGTGCACATCTGTTGCCTTTTGCGTGTTGTCAAAACTGTTAAGATAACCACTTTTCTGAAAACACTGGCTGTTGTAGATGCTACATCTTCTGACAGCCTTGGAATTTACTCACTTTCCAATACCTTATGCCGTTGGAACCAGCAAACAAATGGCCTCGACCATTATAACAGCTGCCAATTCTCATAATTTCTGTGAATGATCTTAACACACACATATAAATATCACATTTTAAAACAAATAATCTAAGACAGCGCAAAGTCAGATAATTTACTATTTCCTTAACACCAGTTTTTAAAAGAATAAAAAAAAAACAGAATTCCTCAAAATAGAACTCATTCTTTTTATATCTCTTTACTTGAAAAAAAAAAGAGCTATTCTAAAAAGAAAGTTAGGATGGTGGAAACTGGAGTGGAGTATTACGATGGAGGAGAGTAAGTATAAGGCCAGGTTGCGTTGAATATAGCTACTAGCAGAGCAGAGACACTACATTAGTAAGGTCCACAAAAATCAAGAAGGTCAAAGTTAATAGACTCTCATGAAATCAAGGCAAGAAGTAAACATGGGACACAGAATTCATACAGTATCATTCATTTTTGTTTAAAAATAGCAGTACCATAATGTTTCTTGCCTATACTTGCTGTTTGAAGAATTACTTTATTATGAAAAATTTATACCTTTGCATGGATGCATCCATAAGTTTCACTCTGTCTTCTGCCATGGAATAGCGTCCCCAACTCTTGTCTGATACTAATTTATATCATAATTTACTGCAGCATTTCCACAGGTCTAAATAGCAACCACTGTGGAGTTCTAAATTGGAGAGGCTCTTAGAGATTTTCTTTATATACTGTATATGAAAATCACGTTTCCACAAATTTCTTTTATGTAATGTAATGGAATAAATTCATCATATATTTGTCTGTATGCTTAAATATCTAAGTTCATGTAGTATAATGAAGTTAGTCTTCTGTGAAAACAGAGGACAAAATTATGTACGGTATAAATTCTCTCTCTGAAGAGAGCAATGCCAAAACATTTAAACTGATTCTTCTTAAAGCTAGAATGATTACTTTTCATATTTACATACAATGCATTTTGATGAAGTTCAACAGCAAATATAATGCAATACAATGTAATAAAATGTAATACAAACGTTTTAAAGTTAAGACTATGTCTCTCTTTCATTCCTCTCACATGTATTTTCTGTCTTTCTACCTCGCCTTCTCCCACTGCCTCTTCTTTACTCTTTCTCTCCAGAGTTTCCATGGAAAGTTAAAGAAGTAGAGAATTCAGTTTTAGGTCCTTGCCAAAAATTATCTTCACAGCAACTCTTAAGAGGTTAAATTAAGAATGATTTCTGACTGAGTGCTGTCTGAGTCAGTTGTTCATAGACCAACCTGGGCTGTAAGTTGATTCCCCAGCTTTAGAGGTCTTGCCCCATTATTTGACATTCTTGACTCAAGCCGTGTATAATTATATGTCTAATCAAGTTTCAATAGTCAGCCTTAATAAGAATCAGAAGCTTGAATTGCATTGTCAACCATCATTTCAATTTCTTAAGTGCAGTGCCAAGAACACAGTGTCCGCTAAGAGTGAGTACACAGGAGTCCAAGTTCACTGACATCTAATATGGCGCTCCTCTAGCAACTCATAAATGGAGCAGCAGGGGTGGCATTTTTTTATTGATACTCAATAGCCCAAACTGTATAAAGTATCACTTATTTTTTCTACTAATTCATCACACAGCAGCTCTACAACAATAACAACTCAATAATACTAGGTAGTAAAAATACTTGGGTATTAACGCTTAACTTTCATAATTTTGGACTTTATTTAATAAACAAAGAGAAAGCTATCTTTCTAATGAATACACCATTACACATGCAGGTTTTTATATAGAAGCCCCTTTGTTGCAGGCATAGAATGACTATAATGGATTGTCCATGTGGTACTATGTTCTGTCATCTGCAAAGTGACTCTCAACTGGCACATCACATGAGATGTCAATCATCTCTCCAAATGTTTGTCTGGAGGCTTAAAGATTAGAAGACTGCAAATAGTCATGCCTAAAAACATATAAAATTATTATTAAATTAGTATGATATAGCTTTTCAGCATTTATAATATAATGTTAGTATCAGGAAGGAACCAACTAAAGATAGATTTTGTTTGACTACTAGAAAACTCCATAAGTCCCTGTTTAAATATTAGCAGATTTACTCATTAACTCTGCAATAAGAATGTTAATAACAATGTACACATTCAGTGCTTTTATGGACTTGCATGACAATTATGAAATACATACCTGTGATTTGTAACAATTACATGTTAACACACTAAACATTAAAGAGATTTCTTGCATGCCCATTCTTTTACATTGTTTCATATATCCATATTAATTCTTAAAGAAATTGGTAATTTCTTTACCAATTTACTAAGAAATTTATAAACCAGATGAGAAACTTTAAAGCACCCAGCATTACCACCATCCATTAAATGTTTAGCAGAGGGAGTTGAGCCTTCACTCCTGTTACATACTTCATTTGTCAAATGAAGACTTCACAAAGTGATGTTTCAGGTGACATGATTATTAGAAGAACAGCTATCCACTCGACTCTGTTAATGTTGCATGTCTTAATAATAAACATGGATCAACTTGTAGGCTTTATATTAGTGGATAATGATCAATATTATTTAAATAGTATTTCAAAATTTAAAAGTAATTCAAGGTTGGTCAGGCTATAATTATTTCTCAAAGGAAAAAAAAAACCTGTACTCACATGATAAGCCAAAAAAAGATAGAGAATGTAGTAGGACTTCAGAATCTGGTTGACTATAGTAATGCTTATAAATTCCCTGGATTCTATAAGAGAAATTCTGCTTACCGAATTTTCATGAAACACAATTCTAAGGAAAAAGAGAATAGTAATTAAAAGAGACTTTGGCAAATAAAATAATTATTTATCAATCAAACTCAGAAAAGGCAAAACCCGACCAAGTATCAGGTTTAGGCTATCATTAGTCTGATAGAAAACAGGACTAACAAGAATAGGGAACTGGGTTCTTGCAGTAAGTTGGATAGTAGTCTTAACATTATTTCTACATTAAAATATGTACTTTCTAAATATAAAGTCATATACAACTCTAATGCCAACCGCTACCCAGTGTCTGAGAAAAACACACTTCATGTTGCCCAAAGGAGAAAAAGTTAGGAGTTTTGCCATCTAGATACTACCCAGTTATTATTTTTTTATTCATTTCCTTGTTTATATTTTTTTTGGAGATGTGGTTTGTTTTGTTGCCAAGGCAACAAATATTCTTGCACAGAAGCTTCTTCTACTTCTGGCTATTGTATAGTCACAGTTACAAGACTATGCCTCCCTATCAAACTCACTATATTTTTTATAAGATAAGCCAATTAAATGAATAAATTATAGTACTAATACCAAACTCTTCTTATACATACTCACATCAGAGACCTGGTTTGAGTGGACTCCCACATCCATCATTATTGTGGATAAACAGATTATCACTCAGTATTGAGGATGGCCTGTCTTTTACCTCAAGGTCAGCAGTGGGTTGAGTCCATCTACTCTCCTTTTCATACACATCACTGTATTTCATCAGCTCTGGTGGAAATCTTTCCTTAACTTATTCCCATATGTACCTTCAAGGGTAAATGTACTGTATTTTAGTATATTAGTCTCCAATTCTGTTGGCAATTGTCTTGATTTACATATGCTTTTTTTCATGATAATAGTCTCAACACAAAAATCACAGGTCCACAGGACTGCAGCAGGATCAGGGAGGGAATGGCACCCTCAGTACTCACTTTTAACTGTGTGATTCACGCAGCCATTTGATGCACACGAGCTGTGTGTTCTGCTGTCACTTTGTCATCCAAAGACTGTACGCTTTAGAAAATCTCCTCTTAATATTGCCAGCTCTCCGCATCATCTTGAAATATTTACAATTCCAAGATTCTTTGCTGCTAAAAATTTCAAACAAATATTAACATAGCTCTGTTCTTCAATACAGCACATTACATAATACAGCCTTCTCCCACAGCTTTATAAATTCATTTCCATATATTTGTGTAAAATTGACCAATGAAAATAAAAGAGGTCATGAATTTGAAAGAGAGAAAGATGGTTTGAAAGAAAGAAAGAAAAGGGGGAAACAATGTAATGTTACCATAATCCCCCCAAATAAATGTAAGGTTTAAAAGAAGTGTATAGAAAAATTTATTGGTAAGTAATAATCCCAGATAGTTATGTCATCAGTGTTCAAAGGTTATTATGATAATTAAGACAGTTTGGATTTCCTGAATTTGTAAGGAAAACTTCAGTCTACTTGTGCTGAACATCTGTATGGTGAACGAAAGTATGGTGAACCTCAATATAACACTTGTGCTTAGTTTCTATCATCTTTGATGGTCTCTAACTTTTGGTTACAGTGGAGAATCTTGGTTATTTTTAGGAAACACTTTAGTGAAGAAAGCCTTTGAGTTGAGAACTAGCTAAGGTTTTGTCACTCATTTGCCAGATAAATTTTGAGTTTGTGATTTTACATGACCTCTGTCTTTTAAGTTACTCACGTATTTTCCTCAGCTTCATATTTTCTTGATGATTTTTGTTTGTTTAGAATTTAATGTTTTTAATGTTTTAGATACTACTTGCATTGACTACATAGCATCGAAAGATGACATATTTGTTCTTTTTTTCTGGAAACTTTTTGATAAAATCTTTTCTCATTTTTACTTAGCTATTCCCATTCATACTCCTTCCCCTCCTCCTGCCCTACATTTCCCCAAGTCCACCTTCCCATCTACTTCTTAGAAAGGGTAAGTGAGTCAACAAAGCCCGGAATATCACTTTGAGGCAGGACTAAGGCCCTCCTCTTAATATCTACGCTGTACAAGGTATTCTTCCAAAGAGAATGTGCTTTAAAACACCAATTCAAGCACTAGAGATAAATCCTGGTCCCACCTCCAGTGGCTCTACGGATTGGCCAAGCCTCACAACTGTCTCCCACATTCACAGGGCCTCGCTTTGCCCTAAGCAGTTTCCACTGCTATCAGTCCAGTCAGTGAGCTCTTACTAGCTCATGTAAGCTGTTTCCCCATTATGATCTTGACCCCTTTGCGCAGATTATGGCTCCTCACTCTCTTCAACTGGACTTTGAGACTCAGCCCAATGCTTGGCTGTGGATCTGTGCATCTGTTTCCATCAGTTGTTGGATAACGGCTCTATGATGATAATTAAGGGAGTCATCAATATGATTGCAGGGGAAGGCCAATACAGGCACCCTCTCCACTAATTGCTTAAGGTCTTAGCTGTGGTCATCCTTGTGGATTCCTGGGAATTTCCACAGTGCCAGGTCTTTGCTATCCTCTATAAATAGCTCCCTCAATCAATATATCTCTTTCCTTGTTCTCCCTCTCTGTCCTTTTCCCATTTCGACCTTTCTGTTCCCTCATATTCTCCTCTTCTTTTCCTTCTCCTCTCCTCCTCCTTCCCTTCTTCCCTCTCTTCTCTCAACACACCCACCCTCCAAATTCTCTCAGGAGATCTTCTCTAATTCCCCTTCCCAGGAGGATCCATGCCTGTATCTCTTAGGGTTCTCCTTGTTTGTTACCTAACTTCTCTGGGATCATAGTCTGTAGTCTTGTTATCTTTTGTTTTACATCTAACATCCATTTATGAGTGAATACATATCATATTTGTCTATCTGGATATGGGTTAAGTGACGCAGGAATTTTTTTTCCAGTTCCATCTCTTTGAATGCAAATTTTAAGATGTCATTGTTTTTTTTTGTTTTTTTTTTTTTACTGCTGAGTAGTAGTCCACTGTGTGAATGTACCACATTTTCTTCATCCATTCTCCAATTGAGGGGCACCTCAGTTGTTTCCAGGTCTTGGCTAGTATGAATAATTCTCCTGTGAAAACAATTGAGCAAGTGGTATGATTGAGTATCTTTTGCGTATATGCCCAAGAGTGATATTGCTGAATCTTGAAGTAGATTGATTTTTAATTTTCTGAGAAACCTCCATACAGATTTTCAAAGTGGCTGTACAAATTTGCACTCCCACCAGAATGGAGGAGTGTTCTTCCTCTGCATCCTCTCCAGCATAAGCTATCATTGGTGTTTTTGTTCATAGGCATTTCTACTGGTGTAAAATATTATGTCAGAGTCATTTTGACTTGCATTTCTCTGATGGCTGAATTTGTTGAACAAGTCATTAAGTGTCTTTTAGTGATTTGCAAATCTTCTGTTGAGAATACTCTGTTTAGATCTGTACCCCATTTCTTGATCGGAGAGTTTGGTAATTTAATTTCTAGTTTCTTGAGTTCTTTATATACTTTGGAGATCAGTCCTCTGTCTGATGTGGAGTTAGTCAAGATCTTTTCACATTCTGTAGGCTGTTGTTTTGTCTTAGTGATTATCTTTTGCCTTACAGAAGCTTCTCTGTTTCAGGTTGTACCATTTTTTAATATTTGCTCTCAGTGTCTGTGCTACTGGTGTTATATTTAGGAAGTGGTCGACTGTGCAAATGCATTCAAGGCTACTTCCCACTTTCTCTTAAGTGAGGTTCAGTGTGATTCAATTTATGTTGAGGTCTTTTATCCATTTGGATTTAAGTCCATAATCCAAGGACAAGAAGCACCGCGATTCTGATATTCTTCTGAATTTTTATTTTTTTGGTATTTTCCAATCCAGAAAGCTTAGGCCCAAGTGCAGAATTAGTGATTTTATTTTATAACATGAGTTAGACTCTTTACTATTTTTTATTATTAAATTTATTTTTTTAAATAATCTTTTATCAACTGGGCAGTGGTGGCACATGCCTTTAATTCCAGCACTCAGCAAGCAAAGGCAGGCATATCACTGTGAGTTCGAGGCCAGCCTGGTCTACAAGAGCTAGTTCCAGGACAGATAGGACTGTTACACTTATCAGTAAAACAGGAACAACAAAATAATACAAGGAATCAATGATATGGATTTATTTTCTTGAGAAAATCAACAAAATTCATAAACCCTATTTCAAATTAACGTAAAAGCAGAGAGAATCTCCAAGTTATTAGAAATATATAGTGAAACTAACAAAAGACACCAAAATCCAGAAAATCAGAAGGACATACTTTCAAAGCCTGAACACCACCAAAATGGAAAATCTAGAAAAATTGTGATTTTTTTTTCAATAACTGCCAGTTAACAAGCTTAAATCAAGGTCAGATAAAGTCAATGAAGGATCAGGATGGTAGAATTGGGGGCAGGTGAGTGGAGGAGAGTATTGAAAGAGATATCTTGATAGCCAGGGCCATTAGAGGGTTAGGGAGGAACCTGGTAACACGGAAACTCCCAGGACCCCAAAGAACGATCCCAGCTAAGACTCCTAGCAATAGTGGAGAGGATACCTGAACTGGCCTTACCCTGTAATCAGATTGGTGACTACCCTCATTATCATAATAGAACCTTCATCCAGCAACTGATGGAACCAGATGCAGAGATCTGTAGCCAAGCACTGAGCCAAGCTCTTGGAGTTCATTTGGAGAGAGCGAGGTGGGACTGTATGAGCAAGGGGAGGGAGTTCAAAATCATTGTTGTGAAACCCACGGAGACAGCTGACCTGAGCTTTTGTGAGCTCAGGGACCCCGGGCCAACAACTCAGAGCTGGCATGGGACTGACCTATGCCCTCTGCGTCTTGGATTTATTTAATTATTTAGTTTTTTTTCTCATTTTACATATCAACCCCAGTTCCTCCTCCACACCCTTCTCCTACTCCCACCTGTCCCCTTCCTACTCCAAACCAATCTGTAAAAACCCCAAATGGTCCTGTACTGAGTGCTATACGGTACTACGCCTGTAGCGCCAGTGTGTTCACGAGCTGAAAACTGGGCTGGAGTCTTAAAAACATACAAAGACACACAAACAGAGAGACAGGGAGACATGGATCATTCTAGATACAAGAGTGCCAAGGTTATTTTGCTCAGGGGAAGCTTATATAGGGCTCTGGCCATGCTCCAGCTTCGCGATCTTTTAGCTGCAGATCCACCAGCCTGTCATCAAGGTCTCCTGCTCAGAGCAGCTGCAGGCTGTTCAGAGCAGAGGAAAAAAAGTTGTTTTTCTCAGAGCAACTGCAATCACAGGAAAAACAGGGAATTCAGGGTCCGGGTGCCCACATCTCCCAATAGCTTCCAACACCAATTCACTCCTCAGAGGGGCTAAGGCCGTCCATGAGGAGTCAATAAAGTCTGGCATACCAAGTTGAGGCAGGTCCAAACACCTCTTTCCCTCATTCAAGGTAGAGCAAGGTACTGCACTATAGGAATGGGTTCCAAAAAGCCAGTTCATGCACCCAGGATAAATCTTGGTCCCTCCGCCAGACCACACCCTCACCCCCGCCCTGCCACCAACAGATCAAGCCCCATAACTGCCACCCACATTCAGAGGGTCTAATTTGCTTCCATGCAGGTTCCCTGGATGTCAGTCGAGAGTCCCCGAGCTCCCATTAGCTCAGGTAAACTGTCTCTACGGCTTTCCCCATTATGATTTTGACACCCCCCCCCCATGAGATCTCTCTTCTCTCTCTTCAACTGAACTCCAGGAGCTCAGTCCAGTGCTTGGCTGTGGATCACTGCATCTGCTTTGATAAGTTACTCTATGTAGGTTCTATAATGACAGTTAGGACAGTCCCTAATCTGATTATAGGGGAAGGCCCATTCAGGCACCCTCTGCACTATTGCTAGGAGTCTTAGCTCTAGTCATTCTTGTGGATTCCAGGCAATTTCCCTAGCCCCAGGTTTCTCTCTAGCCCCGTAACAGCTCCCTCTACCAAGACATCTCTTTCACTGTTCTTGTCCTCAATCACTCCCCAACTGGGCCTTTTGGAGCCCTCATGTGCACATCCCCCATCCCCTTCCTCCTCATGACATCTTTAAATTTTCAGGTAAATATATGGAACTAGAAAAACATCATCTTGATTGAGATAACCCAGACCCAGAAAGACAAACACGGTCTATACTTACTCATAAACAAATATTAGACATAAAGCAAAGAATAACCCACCTATGGTACATCATCCCAAAGAAGCTAGGTAACAAGGAGAACTCTAAGAGGGTCACACATGAAGGGTGCCAGGAAGGGGAAATAGTTAAGATCTCTGGGGTAAACTTGGAGCTGGCCCCTAGCAGTGGGACCAGAACCTATCCCTGATGAATAAGCTGGCTGTTTGGAACCTATTCCCTATGGTGGGATGCCTTGCTCAGCCTTGATGTAAGGGGGAAGAACTTGGTACTGCCTCAACTTGATGTGCCATGCTTTGTTGACTCCCATGTGAGGCTTTACAACTTCTAAATGAAGATGGGGGAGAAGTGGATGGGGGGCAGGTAGAAAAGAAGTGGGAAACAGGATGGGAGGATAGTTGAGAATAGCCTGGAACTCATTGTCTAGGAAAACACTTTCAGAACAGAACATCATTGGCACAGGCACTAAGATCAACAATTAGTAAATTGAACCTCTGGAAATTGATAAGCTTCTGTAAGGTAAAGGAAACCATTGTTTAGACAAACCAGCAGCCTACTGAATAAGAAAAGAATTTTAGTAACTTAACATCTGGTAGATAATTAATACCCGAAATAAATAAAGAACTCAAGAAACTAGATACCAATAAGTATAAATAAATAAAATAATAACAGATAATTACAATTCTAAAAATGGGGTATAGATCTAAACAGAATTCTCAGTAGAGGACAGGGGAAACTCTAATGACCGTGAAACACTTAAAGAATTTTTTAATAACATCTGGGAAATGCAAATCAAAACTACTGTGAGATTTCATCTTACACCTGTCAAAATGACTTATATCAGGAACATAAGTGACAGCTCATGCTTGTGATGATATGGAATATAGGTAATGTTCCTCCATTGCTGGTAGAGTGCAAACTTGTACAGCCACTATGAAAATTAGCATGATCCTATAGCTATACCACCCTTACGCATATACCCAAAGGATGCTTCATCCTACCTCAAGGACATTTGCTTAAACATGGTCATTAATTGCTACTCTATTCTTTATACCCAGAAATTGGAAGCAACCTAAGTGCCCCTCAACAGTAAAATGAATAAAGAAAATCTTGTACATTTACCCAATGGAGTATTACTTATCAGTTAAAAACAAACCAAAAAAAATACATTATGAAACTTTCAGGCAAAAGTATGGAACTATAAAAAAAATCATCACACGTGAGGTAACTCAAACCCAGAAACAGAAGTATGGTATGTATTTATTTATGTATGGATATTAGCTATTAAATTAAAGACAATTAAGATACAAATTGTAGAATCAGAGAGGCTAGGTATGGATAAAGTGACTAGGGAGGATACATGGAACTCCATGGAAGGGGGAAGTGGATTTTATGGGTAGAATGGGGAAGAGCAGGATTGGAAAAATGAGTTAGTTAGAAGGAATGAAGATAGAATTGAGAAAAGGGAAGCTGAATGAGAAAGCCAGAATTGAGGGGAATTTGAAGAGTGATATTGAAACCTAGTGCAGGGGTACCTTCCCAAATATATGAAGGTGATTCTGGTAAAGTAACCAAATTCTGATGAAGATAGAGTCCCATCCCATTCCTTATCACCAAACAAAGCTTCTAGTACCAGTACTGGCTTACATCCAACTGAGTTGTTAAATGAGTCCGATGAAAATCCCCTAACAGCTCAAGTAGTTGCCAAGATTGCTCTTCACAAACTGACAGCAAGATCCCATTGATGAAGCCAGCACACACACACAACTCTTTGAACATGGGAAGGTTGAGCTGGTGCCTAAATAGATCATTTATCCACACTTTCTAATGTCTTTGATAGAGTAAGGTGCTGTGCAGGCTACTAAAACGAAATATAAATACCAAACCAGTCCCCAAATCTTATCTAGAAAGTTGCCCTGCCTGTAGAATATGAAAGGGTAATGATGGCACAAAAATTATGGAGGTCACTAACCACTGTCTGATCTGAATTGAGGAACACTCATGAGATGAAGCCCATACTAAATGCTCCTTGGGTGACCAAGAACCAGAGTCTAGACAGTCCAGAGACCTAGAGTAAAATCAAATGCTACTAGTCTTTCAAAAAAAGAAGTAGGGATAAAAAGATGCATAATAATATTCTTCCATACTTACAGATCAGTACCTTAAAGTTAACTAGTGAAAATGTATTTTGAATTTCACTCCAGCACCCTGAATCAGACATTTCCAAAAGAAGGTATGATGTTCCCCATGGGTACTTGGGACATTTCAGATATTCTATGGACTGAATGGTGATTTCATAATTTATAATTCAGGATTCAATTTTCTATTTACTGCGGTTTGCATTGTTTGTACAAGGTGTTGATGATGAAGGTAATGGTGGTGGTAGTGGTGGCAGTGTGTGTGTGTGTGTGTGTGTGTGTGTGTGTGTGTGTGTGTGTGTATGTAGCAGGATAGCCTCATACTTAAAAGTAAAATTCTGATGTATTTCCCATAAACACAGAAATATGGCAATCTGTATGCTGTCACTCACTACTCTATTCAACATTGTACTGGAGGGTCTTGTCAGTGTAATTAATCAGCCAAAAGAAATAAAGAAAACCAGGCTTAAAATAAAAAGATACAAGTATCTTTATTTACAGGTGATATGATTTTGTACATAGAAAATTCAAAGGAGTCATCATACAAGATTTATTAGAGTTAGTAAACATGTTAAGTAAGTGTGTAGGATAGAATACCAATACACAAAACTCAATCACATTACAATACCCTAGCAACAAACTACACAGAAATTCAATTATGAAGAAAATTTAATTTATAGTTACATCAAGATGAATGAAATTCACCTAAGCAACTAGTTTATCAAAAATGCTCTGACACTGTAATAAAAATAGAGAACTAAATAAACAAGATGACCTATGTTCATGGATCAGGAAACAACATTATTGAGAAATCCAAGAAGTTGTCCAACAGATTTAATGTAAACTTTAGAAAATCTTAGCTCTCAACTTTTTATATAAAATACACAAATGATGGCAAAATTAATACAGTAATGCAAGGTACACTCATCTCACAGAACCTCAGATATAGAAAGCAAAGTTGAACCTCAGACATCCAAAGCTACAGAAACCAACACAATATAAACACATTGTCCAGTGCACTCCAGCAAAAATAAAGCAATGGGATAAAATTAGGAATCCATAGAGAACCTTATATTTATGATAAATTGCTTTTTGAAAGAGCCCCCAATACAATTTAAAAGGATAAAAAAAAAACAGTCTCTTAAGAGATGGTATGGAGAAAACTGGATATCTTCATGCAAAAGATATACAACCTTCTTTTATATTGTAAGTAAAAGTTAATTCAAAAATATATTAAAGGCTTAAATGCTAAATATACAAAACTGAAGAGAAAATATAACAGTGCCTTTGAAGTAAGCATTAATTTTTTAGACAAAACAACAAAGAAGTCTCAGTGGAAACTCACTGAATCTTCAATGTCATCACGCGAAGAACAAACACAACCAACAGAACATTATAAAATATTTGTGACTTATGCATCTGATAAGAATTTATGGTATAGAATCCATAAAGTCTATTTTAACTCAACAATAAAATGATAGATAATCCATTTGAAAATAGAGCAATGGAACCAAGTATATATTTTTCTAAAGAAGATGCCAGAATGGCTGGCATGGGCCAAAGACACTTGGGAGATAAACGTAAAAGCCAGCCACAAGTTCGAGGCCTGCCTAGTTTATAAGCAACTGTAGGCTGCTTATCATATTTTTTTCTCAAAATTGTGAGGGAATGGAAGAGGAGGAGAGCCCAAGAAATCACATCAAGTAATGTGACTAGTCTTTAGAAAGATAAAATTCAAAGCCATAAGTGTTAATACTTGACATCTACCATGACTTTAATAAAGTATGCATCAGAAATGTGAGAAAGAAGTCGAACAATTTACACACTGCTTGTAGAACTGGTAATTTGTTCAGACACATGGGCAAATATCTTGGCTGCTCTTCAGCAATGGCTAAACAGAGAGGTACTACTTGACCAGAAATTCTTTTCATGATACATGTCCAAAAGAATGAAAAAAGTACTGAGAAAACTTGCACCTGAACATTCACAGTAACATGATCTTCAATATTGACACAAGAGAAACTAATCTAGCTATTTTGCAATATACAATATTCTGTTATTATTAATATCACCATAGTGTGGACAAGAATCCCAGAGGTTTCTCTTTTTGTCTGTAAAATTGTGCATAAATATGTATTCCTCAAATGGTCTGAATTGCAGGCTGAATGAGATGCCCTTCCATAGGATGCATATTCACTTCAAGAAATAATTTCTTTGAGAAACAATCTGTAATTATCAAGATTTTGTGGAAATTTTTAAGAAATTAAGCAAGCTGGTCATCTTAAGGAAAATAATTAGCAGTATTTGTAGCAATGAAATTTAAGATTTCAAATGAGAATTAAAATTATTAAAAGCTTCTATCACCCACTGTAAGTCCAATACATAAGGAGTTTACTAATGATATTAGCAATACCATTGAGAGTTGTTTTATTATTTCAAATAATAAAATGTATCATTGAGCTGTTGAACTAATGTTTTCTAAATGACTAATAAGGTTTTACAAAATCTTGTCCATAAATGTTTCATTCAATTTATAAGAAAAGTCAATGTGATTTAATAGAAAAGGATAGAACATAGTTTCATACTATACTTTGCAAGTAGTCTCTTAGAATTGAAACTTTATTATCTTTAGAGAAGTGTGAAAAACATTATGAATAATATTTTTAAAAACAATCTATGTGATGTCATGAAAATATTTATATATTTATAGTACAATGATGTGTTTGCAAGGAAATGCATGAAAATGTATATGTGAAACCTCAGGTCTTTCGTATTGAGCCTTATATCATATTTACAAAAATAAAAATATCATCACTCAGTATTTCCTTTTTGCAAATGTACAGTTTTTTACAGAAAACTGTTTTTGTTCTTGCTATTCCACTTAGGGTTTATTAGTTCTTTCCCAATTAATTGAAAATAATAACCTTCAATTACCTATCAATTTGCAGCATGCTAAATCCCAGTGACCTATATAATTAATGAGCTCTTTGAGATCCTAAAATAAAAAGGATATTGAAAACCACTGCCCTCGTTAATATAATTATTTAAGATTTCATACTTTTTATTATTATTATCTTGTGTGCATGTGTGACAACTTCATGGAGCTGATTTTCTACATCTGAACTTGCATGGCTTCTGGGGCTCAGTGTACTGATTATGCACCAAGTGCTTCTCCTGCTGAACTATCCCACCAGCCTTAAAGATTTACCACAAACAAAAGCTTTGCTTTGCTGATACTCAGGTTTATCCCCGATTTATGTCTCTTGGTTTTTACTATTCATGCAACACTTTTCATTTTAGATGGTATGAGAGTAAGCAAATACAATTACACTGAACAGTGCTTTTCATGTATGGGACAATATCACAAGTGCCTTCCTCAGATAAACTTTTTTATTGTACTGCATAGCTTCATTAAGTCTGTACTGTTAACACTTCACAGGCTCTACAACACTGAGAAGTGAAGCAAAGTCAAAGCCGTGAAACTAGAGAATGTAAAGGCAAATTTGAACCAAAACACTCTGCCATCAACACGTGTGCTATTTTATCAGTCACATTTGCGAGAATTTTCAAGTCCTATAATCACAGCTGCTAGAAGATGATGATAGCAAGTGGTCAAAGTCTCTCTGTACTACAGCGTGAGTTCAATACTGTAGTAGTAAGAGCGGTGGGGCTGCGTCCCCAGCACCCCGGTAGCCTGGCTAGCTTATGCCCCGAAATAACAACACACAAATTGCATTCATTTAAACACTGCTTGGCCCTTTAACTCTAGCCCTTACTGGCTAATTCTGATATCCCAATCAATCCATCTCTAATAATCTGTGAGCACCGGTCTTACCGGGAAGATTCTAGCCTACATCCATCCTGGGACGGAGCGGGGCATGGCGTCTCTTCTGAGGCGTCTGCTCCCGAGAGGAGAGCTGTCGAGTCTGAGCTCACTTCCTCTTCCTCCCAGCATTCTGTTCTGTTTTCTCCTCCCACCTGTGTTTTAACCTATGAGGGCCAGCCAAACAGTTTCTTTATTTTTTTTAACCAATGACCTTCCTCCATCACAACACCAGCTGGGCAACTAGCTGAGACCCTTTCTCTAAACAAAGAGAAAAAAGGGTGGCCTACAATTTACTGGCCTGCCATATTCAGAGGAGGATGTAGGTTTCATCACTTGTACTGAAAATAGTAATGCTGACCACAGCCATAATGTTGAGGTATCATGAGTAAGATTCCCTTTTATTTCTAAGAGACAGTATTTCACAGAAGAGTCCCTGGTCCTCTGGCTCTTGAAATTTTTCTGCCCCCTCTTCTCCAATGTCCTTGGGCCTTTATGCTCAGTAATTGAGTCAGTGCATCCATGGTGGCTGGAATTCTCCAGAGCTGTGATCTCTGCATTATGACCTATTGTTTTCTGTGATAGCTTTCTGCACAAAGTTTCTTTGATAAGAGACTGCCTAAAGGGGCTACTTAAACAAGGCTTCCACAATGATTATGTTGATAGCTATGATGACACTGAATGAGGATATCTCACAGGATCCCTCTCTATAAAAAGAACTATAGGTGCCTGATGACTGCTGAGAGGGGGAGAAATAGCCTCTCCTAGAGAAGAGCACCCTAAGTTGTTTTCCAAAACAAAGGGTTCATTCTTAACATCTTATGCACACAAGCCACACTAAACAGATTCCATAGATTGTATCTATATAGTTATCCTTATATATGTTATATATATAATAAATGCGTGATAATCACAATAATAAATGAGTCATCAGTTTCAGAGGGAGTAAGGGGAAAAGGGAGAGGAGGGGATATAAGAAGAGGGTTGGAGGGAGGACAGAGAAGGGAACAATTCTATTTTGATTAAAAACATAGTTGATTTAAATATACCTATCACACCATACACCATCATGTACTATTAGGATACATTTGAAGGCGTAAGTCGCAAACAATGCCACACCAGTTTGGAATTATGATTAATAGGGTGATATTTATTTAAATGGGAAAAAACTTACAGATAACCGTCCCAGACAACAGCCCTCTGCACAATCAGGAAGGAGTCTAGTCTCCAGAAACGGAGCAGGAAGCGAAGAGAACAAGAAGGGAAGTAGCCGCTTTATTAAAGGGAGAGAGACCACACCCCAATGGGCTGGTAACTCAGTGGCCATAGGCTGGAGGAGCGGAAGGACCTCCCGCAACATAATTTACTTATTTGTCTTATGTATTTAGGTCATTGTGGACCTGCCATTCATTCTTGCATTAAATAGGAAAACATTGTCCAAACCTGACATTATATTTTTATTTACTTGCTTACTTATTTATTTTTGACAATGGGAACCATTAAGATAGAGATTTAATTAATTATTCACAGTTAACAATACTTGTCTCTGGATAACAAAATTAAGGTCTCAGCATTCTGTTTGGTTATGCAACAATAATATCTTTCCATTTTACTTACAACTATAAAAGTAGTCATTTCAGTATTCTGTAAGAGAATTGCTTCATAAAAAACCCAGTCTCCTTACAATAATAGCCTAAATGCCCTTAATTACCAAAAGCCAGCCAAGTACTGGAACTAGGTCTTGCTATCACTGCCAGAAGCCCCATCTAAAGACCAAGTTTCATGACTGTTACACACAAGCAGAGGACAATGGTACATACCATGCAGACTCCTCGACCATTGGTCCAGTGTCCATGAGCGACAATGAGCTCAGATCAGCTGTCTGTAGATTCCCCCACCATAAACCCCTGGAGCTGATACAATCCCTTCTCCCTTGCTTCTGTAAGACTCTCAGAGCTCAATGCAGTGCTTGTCTCTGCTTCTGCTTCCTTCAGTTACTGGATAGAATATCTCTAATAGCAATTATGTAAGGCACCAATATATAAACAGTAGATGGTCAGTTTAGGGACCTCCTTCCACTATTGGTAAAAGTCTTAGTTGGGGTAATCCTTGTGGATGCCTGGAGGTTTCTCTTGCACCAGGTTTCTTCCTAATCCTGAAATGGCCCCTTTAACCAGATGAACCAGATGTCTCTTGTTACTTCCATCCTGCCTCCAACCTGCCTCCTGCACCCAGTCCTTCGAAGCAGATCTTTCCAGGTTTCTATTCATTCCTCCATGCCCCCACTTACTACCCCAGTTCACCCAGGAGATCTTTTCTACTTGGCCTTCCCAGGGAAATCCACATATCCTGCTTTGGGTACTCCTTGTTAACTAGACTCTCTGGGGCTGTGGATTGTTAGCTCTCCTATTCTTTACAACCACCTATGAGTGAGTACATACCATGTTTGTCTTTCTTGATCTGGGTTACCAATTCAGAATGACTTTTTTCTAGTTCCTTACGTTTACCTGCAAATTTCATGAGGTCATCGTTTTTGTTTTTGTTTTTTTGTTTTTTGGTTTTTTTTTTTTTGCAGTTAAGTAGTACTCTATTTGGTAAATACACCATATTTTCCTTAACCATTGTTTGCTAAGGGGCATCTAGGTTGTTTCCTTGCTCTAGCTATTGCAAAAAATGCTGCTGTGAACATAGCTGAACAAGTGTCCTTGTGGAATGATTGGAGTGTTCCACTTACTCCACGTCCTCTCCAACATAATCTGTCATCAGTGGTTTTGGTCCTATCCATTTTGACTGTCATAAGATGGTATTTCAGACTTGTTTTGATTTGCATTTTCCTGATGACTAACAGTTCTTTAAGTATCTTTCGGCCATTTGAAATTCTTCTGTTGGGAATTCTCTGTTTAGATATGAACTCTATTATTTATTTATTTGGTTGGTTGTATTTGTATGTGTGTGTGACAGGGTTTTTCTGTGTAACAGTTCTAGCTGTCCTAGAACTAGCTCTTGTGGACCAGGCTGGCCTCAAACTCACAGTGATCTACCTACCTCTATCTGCCAAGTACTGGGATTAAATGTGTGCACCACCACAGCCCAGCTGTACCCCATTTTCAAATTGGATTATTTAGTATTTTGATGTTTAGCTTCCTGAGTTCTTTACATATTTTAGAGATCAGCCGTATGCCAGATGTAGAATTGATGAGATTCTTTTCACACTCTGTAGGCTGCCATTTTATCTTATTGACAGTGTCCTTTCCCTAGAGAAGCTTTCCAGTTTCAGGAGGTCCCGTTTATTAATAGTTTCTCTCAGTGTCTGTATTACTGGTTATATTTAGGAAGTGGTCTCCTGTGTCAATGGGTTCAAGGCTACTTCACACTTTCTCATCTATTAGATTATGTGCCACTAGATTTATTTTAAAATCATTGATTCACTTGGACTTGAGTTTTGTGCAAGGAGATAGATATTTGCATTCTATTTCCATTCTTCTACCTGACCACATCCAGTTATGCCAGTAAAATTTGTTGAAGATGCTTTCTTTTAATTTTGGCTTCTTTGTCAAAAGTCAGTTGTACAGAGCTGTGTAGATTTATGTCAGGGTCTTTGATTTGGTTCCATTTATCCATTTATCTGTTTTTATGCCAATACTAAGCTGTTTTTACTGCTACAACTCTACAGTAGAGCTTGATGTCCAAAATGGTGATGTCCCTAGATATTCCTGCATGCAGGTTAGCTAAAAAATAATCTATTTTTCAATGTCAATTTTTCATACAAAACATGGACCCATTATTCTCAAGGACAGGATTTTTATTATGTTACACTGAGGAATTAATTCAAAGTCTGCTTTTGACTAAGACATATATAATTATTATCATGTTTTGATATGCCAAAGATCTTTAACAATACACAAAATTAATATTAACTTTGATGCACTCATTAAATTGTGTTCTTACTAATGAAGAATTATAAAAATCCACGATATTTGTATTCTAAATTTTTTCTAACTAACTGGAAATTTTAGTGAGGAAATTTCTTTAATATCCCTGTGTATTCCTCATGTTTATTTCTTAAAGAGAAAGATTTTAAATCAAAAAAGTAAGAAATCAATGGGGATGTTCTATCGGAAATCACCAAGGCCACCTGGTCTGGGTCTGAAAAAGCCTGGGATAAAACCGGACTCACTGAACATAGCGGACAATGAGGACTACTGAGAACTCAAGAACAATGGCAATGGGTTTTTGATCCTACTGCACGTACTGGCTTTGTGGGAGCCTAGGCAGTTTGGATGCTCACCTTACTAGACCTGGATGGAGGTGGGTGGTCCTTGGACTTTCCACAGGGCAGGGAACCCTGATTGCTCTTTGGGCTGATGAGGGAGGGGGACTTGATTGGGGGAGGGAAATGGGAGGCGGTGGTGGGGAAGAGAGGGAAATCTTTAATAAATAAATTAAAAAAAAGTAAGAAATCTTTCTATAAATTCTCCCACAGTTAGAAAATTATTGTATTTTTATTCCAGCAAGTTCTTTAGGTGAACAACAAATCTGAAGGGAGTTATACAACATTAAAAACATCATTTAGATTTTAATCACTATTATAATAAAAACACAAATGGTCCTAATTATGTTCTGGCTACTCAGGAATGCATATTTTATTGTGTTCTGAGTCCTGTCATGTTTCCTTTATCACCAGGAAAAATATGACTTCTACTTCATTCTATTCTTCAGATGAACAGCAATAAGGAACAAAGAGTGTGCAAATGGGAAATAAGAGATTGCTGCTCTCATTTGATACTTTAAATACCTATATTTAACCAATTAGTTTAGGTACAATGAGTTTTTTTTAAAGATTTCTCTTATATATAAAAAATACAATAACCATTTCTCCCCTACCTTCTAAAGATTTCTACTTAACAACTAAAATAATAAACTGAAATTTGCAATAGAGAGAATGTTCACTAAACAGCTTTATCTGGGTCCCTGGCTACTTAAAAATAAATTAAATAAAATTAATTTGTATGGAATGAAATATCTTTACTTTGGCATTGTGAATAAATTGCCTATGGAAAACCATCAAAAGACAGATGAATTTGATTCAAAATTGAGACCAGAGCTCTCTTAAGAATTGTGTTTAAGAATTAAAGACGAATATCCCTCAATAACATTGTTGCAAAAGTTCTCAATAAAATACTGAGAAACCAAATCCAAGAACACATAAAAAAATCATCCACATGACCAATTTGACTTTATCCCAGAGATGCAGGGATGATTCAACATATGAATGAGGAATACTGAGAACTCAAGAACAATCGCAGTGGGTTTTTGATCCTACTGCACGTACTGGCTTTGGGGGAGCCTAGGCAGTTTGGATGCTCACCTTACTAGACCTGGATAGAGGTGGGCGGTCCTTGGGCTTCCCACAGGTCAGGGAACCCTGATTGCTCTTTGAGCAGATGAGGGAGGGGGACTTGATCGGGGGAGGGAAATGGGAGGCGGTGGCAGGGGAGGAGGCAGAAATCCTTAATAAATAAATAAATTTAAAAAAAATAAAAATAAAAAAAGAAAATCTATCAAGATAATCCATAATATAAACAGACTGAAAGAAAAAATATGATCATCTTATTAGATGCTGAAAAAGCATTTGATAAAATGTAACATCCCTTCATGATTAATGTCTTAGAGAGATGAGGGTTACAAAGGATGTATCTAAACATAACAAAAATATACAACAAGCCAATAGTCAGCATCAAATTAAATGGAGAGAAATTCAAATGATTCCGCTAAAAACAGTAGAAAGACAAGGCTGCCCCCTCTCTCCATATCTATTAAACATAGAACTCAAATTTTAGCAAAAGTAATAAAAGGATACCAGGGGGATACAAATTGGAAAGAAGAAGTCCTTTGTCATATACGTCCTACACTTCTTGGGTTTCACTATTTGCAGATGATATGATAGATACATAAGTGACCCCAAAACATCAATGAGGTAACTCCTAAAGCTGATTTAAAAAATACCTTCAGTAATGTGACAGGATACAAGATCAAAAACAACAACACCAAAATAAATAAATAAATAAATAAATCAGTAGCTATCCTATGTACAAATGATAAAGAGGCTGAGAAATAAATCAGAGAAATATAATCCTTCACAATGGGTACAAATAACATAAAATATATTGGGGTAACACTAACCCAAGAAGTTTAAGACCTATGCGACAAGAACTTTAAGTCTTTGAAGAAAGAAACTGAAAAAGGTAACATAAAATGGAGAGATCACCCATGCTCTTGGATAGGTAGGATTAACATAATAAAAATGGCAATCTTACCAAAAGCAATCTATAGATTCAATGCAATAACCCATCAAAATCCCAACATAATTTTTCAGAGATCTCAAAAGAACAATACTCAACTTCATATGGTAAAACAAGAAAACCAGAGTAGCCAATACAATCTTCTACAATAAAGAAACTTCTGAAGACATTACTATCCCTGGCATCAACCTCTATTATGGAGTTACAACAATGAAAACAGCTTGATATTGGCATAAAAACAGACAGGTAGAACAATGGAATAGTATTGAAGACTTGGTTATTAATCCACACACTTATGAAGGATTGAGAGGATGTGGAGTAAGGGAAACACTCCATATTGCTGGTGGATGTGTAAACTCACATATCCACTTTGGAAATCAATATGGTGGTTTTTCAGAAAATTGAGATTAACATACATCAAGACCCACCAACAATATTTTGGGCATATACCCAAAGGATGCCCAATTATACTCAAAGAATATTTGCTCAACTATGCTCATAGCAGCATTATTTGTAATAATCAGAACCTGGAAACAACCTACATGCCCCTCAACCAAAGAATGAATAGAGAAAATATGGTACATTTACATAATGGAGTACTACTCAATAGTAAAAAAACAATGGCATCTTAATTTTTTATGCAAATAGACAGAACTAGAAAAAAAATCTTGAGTGCAGTAGCTCAAACCCAGAAAGGCAAACAAGGTATGTACTCATTCATAAGTGGATATTAGATGTAAAGAAAAGGCTAACCATCATATATACCACAATCCCAGAGAAGCTAGGCAACAAAGAAGAACCTTAAAAAAAAAAAAACATACATGGATTCCTCCTGGAAAGAGAATTTGAAAAGTATCTCTTGAAAAAGTTGGGATCATGGGGGTGGGGGGAGAAGGGAGTGTGGAAGAGGAAGAAGGGAGAAGAGGAAGAAAGAGAACATCAGGGAATGAGATGGTCAAGATGGGGATAGAACAGAGAGATAGAACAAGGAAAGAAATATCTTGATTGAGGGAGCCATTATGGGGCTATGGAGAAACCTGGCACTAGGGAAATTCCCAAGAATCCACAAGGATGACCCCAGCTAAGACCCCAAGCAATAATGGAGAGAGTGCCTGAACTAGCCTTCCTCTGTAATCACATTGATGACTATCTTAATTGTCATTCATTAAGTGATGAAAGCAGATGCAAAGATCCACAGTGATGCACAGGGCTGAGCCTCAAAGTCCAGTTGAAGAGAGGGAGGAGACATAATTTGAGCAAAGGGGTCAAGACCATGATGGGGATACACACTGAAACAAAGTACCTGAGCTGATGGGAGCTCATCTACTCTCAAAAATTAATTAGTTAATTAAAAAAAAGAATTGTCTTTAAAGAAGAATCTATCCAAAATTACCTTAATTATTGAAAAGTATATCGCGTTCATGTTAGACATGAACTGTAATAAACAACACTTTTATTTATTCTTGTCCTTTGATTTTAGTTTGTTACTTAGTTAATTTTCTGACATGGGAGGTTTTCTTGTAAGAAATTTCATTCATTGTGGTGTGTGCACCAATATTCCTAAGACTATGACAAAAGTATTAGACATGATCACTTTAAGGAAGGAGATTTCTGTTGTAGGAGGCCACTTGTTTGTTCCTGGCTGCTCAGCCCCAAAACAGTCACTCAGAAACTATATTATTTGAATCACTCCTTGGCCAATCACTTAAGCACATTGCTAGCTAGCACTTGCATCTAGAATTAAACCATTTCCAGTATTTTATATTTTACCATGAGGCTTGTGGCCTACCAGCAAGGACAGCCTGGTCTATAGCGTGAACTCCAGGACAGCCAAAAATACACAGAGAACCCCTGTCTCAAAAAACCAAAAATTAAAAAGAAAAAGTAAAGAAACAGAGTTTAAAATAAAGCCAAGTAAAACACTATCCTGAGTGAGGTATCCCAGAGCCAAAAAGATGAACATGGGATGTACTCACTCATAATTGGTTTCTAGCCATAAACAAGGGTCACGGAGTCTACACTTGGTGATCCCAAAGAAGCTAAGTAAGAAGGTGAACCAAAGGAAAAGCATATAGTTGTCCTCTTGGCTATGGGAAGTAGACAAAATTGCCGGGGAGAAAATTGAGATCTTGGGGGTGGGGTGGGATGGGGGTAAGGGGAGATGGGGAGAGAGGGGGGAGAGGGGGAGAATGGGGGGGGAGCTTGGGAAAGGGGGAGGATTGGGATGAAGGAAGGTTGGATGGGGGAGCACGGAAGCACGGTTCTTAGTTAAGGGAGCCACCTTAGGGTTTGCAAGAGACTTGAACCTAGAGTGGCTCCCAGATACCCAAGCCGAGGTCCCCAGTTAGTTCCTTGGGCAGCTGAGGATGAGGAACCTGAAATGACCCTAGAGCAATACTGACGAATATCTTGCATATCGTCATAGAACCTTCATCTGGTGATGGATGGAGACAGAGACAGAGACCCACACTGGAACACTGGACTGAGCTCCCAAGGTCCCGATGAGGAGCAGAAGGAGGGAGAACATGAGCAAAGAAGTCGGGACCACGAGGGGAGCACCCACCCACTGAGACAGTGGAGCTGATCTATTGGGAGCTCACCAAGGCCAGCTGGACTGTGACTGAAAAAGCATGGGATAAAACTGGACTCTCTGAGCATGGCCAACAATGAGGGCTGATGAGAACCCAAGGACAATGGCACGGGGTTTTGAACCTACGTAATGTGCTGGCTTTGTGGGAGCCTAGCCAGTTTGGATGTTCACCTTCCTAGAAATGCACGGAGGGGGGAGGACCTAGGACTTACCACAGGGCAGGGAAATCTGACTGCTCTTTGGGCTGGAGAGGGAGGGGGAGAGGAGTGGGGGGAGGGGGAGAAGGGTGGGAGGAGGGGGAGGGAAATGGGAGGCTGGGAGGAGGAGGAAATTTGTTTTTTTTTTCTCTTTTCTCAATAAAAAAAAGTTTAAAAAAAAAGTTAAAAAAAATAAAGATGGAGAACACACAGAGAATTTGGATACTATATGTTATTATTTTCCTTGTATTGTTTGACTGCTGAGGAAGGAGCAACAGCTGCTAAAAACATTTAATTATAAATGCTGGTGGATTAATTCAACATATATATTTAGAAAATGCCTTGAGTTCAAAATTAAGTCAAAATTTATGTTACTATGGAGAAGTTTTGCTTTTTTCCCACAGGAAATGAGGGTCTGTAGATTCATTCTGGGTTAAGAAAAATCAAGTTTGATCAAGGAAGACCCCCCTAAAAAATTTCTAATAGGAGCAGATGATCCAGATGATCCAGCAGTTCAGAGGACCTCTGTTGGAGTTTCCTCTGAGTTCTGTATCCAGAACAGTTTCAAGACTGCTGGTTGAGACAATCAAGTCTCACAGAATATTCCAGTCAGGACTTGATCATAATCCTAAATTTTCTTTATGTTCCCATAAGATTATCAGCATCTCCAATCAGCAGAAAGTAGCCTATAAAGCTATGCCTACATTCCCCAAAAAATGGATTATGCATTCTGATCATTATTTAGAGTATTGGTTACATGTTATCAAGGATAATGGTTAGGGAAAAAGCTAAACAAAGAAGATTAGATTCAAAGCTCTTGTTTTGAAAAAAATGTGCGGGAAGTGATGTGGGTCAATGGTCTTGTACCCTGTAAAGTTTTGCCACTTGTATTACTTTAATAAAACACTGATTGGCCAGTAGCCAGGCAGGAAGTATAGGCTGTGCACCAGAATAGGAGAATTCCTGGAAGAGGAAAGGCTCAGTCTGCAGTTGTCACCTAGATGCAGAGAAGGCAAGATGAGAATGCTTCACAGATAAAAGGTACCAAACCATGTGGCTAACACAGACCAAAATTATGGATTAATGTAAGATGTAAGAGTTTATTAGTAAGAAGCCTAAGATAATAGACCAACCAGTTTATAAATAATGTAGGCCTCTGTGTGGTTTTTTGGGACTAAATGGCTGCGGAACCATGTGGAACAAAACCTCAATCAACAAATCACCTCTTTATTGAGTACAGGAGGCCAGTTTCATGTAACTGTGCTGATGACATTCATGGTGGGGAGTCTCATTAAGCTAACTCTCCCTGCAAAGTCTCTTCCTGACACACCCATAGGTTTCCTAGATGAATCCAAATGGAAATTACCCAATCCAAATCTATGCCTTGTCAATATGATATTAAACATACCCCTTTTATGCCATAAATTCACAGTATTTGTGCCCCTCTGCTCATAAACATCTCATGGTACAAAATGAATTAATTTCAGGAGTTCCACATTTTTTAACACAGTTTTGATACTTTAATACTCCACACTCAAAAGGTTTTTTTTGAGATTCAAAACAATCCCTTAACCTTGAGTCTTTAATATAATAAACTTTATACTTCCTTACAGAGTCACACAAATTAAACATTCCTATTATAATAGATATAAATGGGAGGACACATTTTAAATTAAATGTAAATTTGAAACAATGTTCAAGTAAGAATGATACCCATCAGGGAAAATACAAAATCTTTATCTCATGATAATAACAGAACAATTTGGATATACAGCTTCCATCTCATACTTTGTGTTTCTTCCTGGTTTCGTCTTCTTCTCCTCTGATACTCACACATCATGTGTCAAGGCTTGCACTCTCGTAACAATTTCTTTGGAAACAAAAACAAGGCATTACCACCATCTTCTTTCATTAACAAAAAAGTCAAGGAGAGCAAGGCATGTTGGTACATAACAATAGTCCTATCTATTTTAGATGTTGAAGAAGGAAAGGAAGCCTCTAACACCTAAGAATGGAGGTTGCAAGAAAATAGTTATTCCTATAACTGTCATCTTCTAAATATAGAACCTTTCTCTTGAACTGTTTTTCCTTCTTGTCTGCAGTTTGCTCAGCAGAGGTCTCATGATCACAGGATCTTCAACATCATTGTATCTCCATTGCAATTTAAGTTACACCCCAGCTTCTTGTAATGGCCTCACAAGGTCTCCTTTAAGGAAATTATACAGTGTCATACATTACCTGTTTTCAGAGGCTGTCTGTAACCTTGATGCAAACACTATGACCCCACCCTATTGCATATTTCATGCCTGTAAAACCAGCACCACAAGGATGATGCTCCAAATTCTATAATGTAAGTCTGAGAGGTATCCTCTCTTAGACCAAGTAGCCTTGGCCTCTGTGTGGCATCAGGATGACTCTGGGGAATCTTTCAGTTTACATTCTATTTTCAAATGATTTACATTTTTACTGGTGGAAAGCTTGGATGAGCAGGGTCTCGCTCTCAGGGCACCTTTTCTGTGGCTCCAATGCTAATATCTTTAACAAATACAGGTATATTGTCTGTACTTTCCTTAGTCCAAAACTTTAAATTTAAATGTGTTTCGTCCTGGCTAAGCTGCAACTATCTATAACTTTCTCCTCTCTGGTCTCTGTGATAGTAGATCTGAGTGAGAGCAGTGACTGATCATCATAATACTGCAGCTGTACCCTATGCATTTTGAAAACTTCCTCTGATAAAGTACTTAATGCATTATCTTTAAATGGCTCAAATTTTCTGGATATTGGCACAGTGCAAAATACAACATTAATGACGTCTAGTCCTCTGCCTGAATTATTCCTGCTCTTCTATGAGACCTCATGAGCTAGGGCTATACTCTCCTAAGTCCTCTTAGCATTTTAGGATTCTGAACCCCACCAGAATGCATAGTTAAGCCCTGGCAGAGGATTGTAGAAAAAGTTTTAACTATGAGCTAGGAAATCTTTAAATTTTTAAGAATAGTTATAGTTACAATGGTTTAAGAACTATGGTTTATTTATATACCATTCATCCGTTTCAATACTCCATATTATCTATTTTTTTGTTTATTAAAGAAGTACCTGAAACAAAAGCAGTGCAAGGAAGAAAGAGGTGGGGTGAGGAAGAACTGATGGCATGAGGTGGCTGGTCAAATGCTGCATCAAAAGTCAGTTAGAAGAGAAGCAAATTCCAGTGTTCATGTTTTCTCTTTTTTATATATATCAAATAAAGGATCTCAGCAAATGGAATAGTACATTTGTATTGGAAGGGTGTCATCCTACTTCAGCTAAACCATTCCTAAAAGTCACTCACATATGTGTCCAGAAGTCTGCTTCGCAGATGATTTAAATTTGTTCTAGTTGACAATGGGAGGTTAACAAAAAAAATGTATAAATAAAATAAGTGATTTTTAAGGAACTTAACCATGAGAATTAGCAGACTTCCCCAGTGAGCAGTCTAATTCACAGGATCATGCCACCTTCATAGAGCATCTGTTTAATACATCACATTACAAATCCACTTTGTCTTACAGTATAATTCAATGGTATAATCATGTGGTTACATATTAGTCATGTTTAAAATAGATGTTAATACTCATAACACTAGAAATGTGTAAATCTCATTTAAAACTGAAGTTATGGGAATAAATAATCTCTTCATCTTTGGTTTACAAAGGATCTGAAGCTAGGGGAGTTACAGTGTTTGCCCAAAGTTTATAGAGCTGAAAACTGTGTAATCTGATACCAAAGACACCTGTGTCTTCTTCAAGATCCTCAACCATACAAAAACCCAGCTCTAGGTATAATTTTATTCCATGAAAGAGAACTATAAAGATGTAAGATATTGTTTCATATCTAAGAAGAATGTTTTGGTAATTAAGCCTATAAGATGCTCATATCCATTTCTAAAAGTATGTGTCAAGTCATTTCCTACCGTGAGAGAAAGTAGACAAATGATCAATAACAATTACAGTAGCTGCTGTTAATGAAAGTCAGTTATGTTCCTAACACCATGCCATGCATTTTCACCTACAAAACTTTGTGGTAAATGAATCTATTGCCATTTTTCAATTAAAGAATAAATTCAGAGAAGTCTCATCATCATGCTACACAAAAGCCAAGATTTGCACCCAAATTGTCTTGAAATAAAGATTACTTTGTCCAACTATGCCACAATATCACTAAAAGACATGCTATTCAAAGTCACCTATGTAGGACAGAGCTGAAGAAAACTTGAATTAATCAGAGCCTCAAATTATTCTTGGATAAGGAGATTCAATATTGTAAGAATGCCAATTCTCTCTAAATTAAGCTCTAAATTTAATGAAATCACAATCAATATTCCAACTTGAGGGCAGAAACAGGTCAGAAGGGTGACAGCCATAAGGGAACAGTTTTCAGCTCAATATAAGAAAGCATCTTCTATGAGTTAGAATTATGCACAAATGGAAGAGAATTGTGAAGTAGTTGACATTACATTGACCAAAAATTCCAGTGAAGTGTGAATCTACCATGTGTGAATATTAGAAAGTGATCATTTCATAAGATCAAAAAAGCTATCCACTTTCACTATTTATGACATTTAATTATCCTATTTTGTTTATTCAGCAGGTACACAATATGGTCTATTGTGAGCAAGAACATGCTTGTACCATCATATGGACTTGTGTCCAATACAAAGTCCAGTAAATCCTAGCAGCAAAATTCACAACTGTTTGACTCCTTGGGATCTTTTTTCTCGGACTGTAGTTCTTTAGAGTAAAATTGCTAAGAAATATATTCCTACAAGGTTAAGTATAATTACATTAGAAGAATATGAGTACTTTATTGGCTACATGTTTAGTTTTAGTAAGTGAAGTTATTATCATTGATATAGAGACACTGAAAATCAGATGAGTTTAGTGATGTGCGTAGGATACAGCAAATATTCAAGTGAACTAACTAATCTTTAAATTATTTCTAACTTTAATTCCTATGAGATTGTGGATTTATAATTGTCTCTTCTTATTATTACAATTTTACAAAAACATGATGTGTTGAAATCAGAATGGTGTCAAGTAAAATACTGGTATTACCTACCTAACCATGCATTACCTGTTTAATTTAATGGTGTGTATTTAAATGAACTAATTTGCTTTTTTTTTAAATCCATTACACAAAAAGAAATAAAAAGAAGGTACTTAAAACCAGGCAATTCATCAGATTATTAACCTGGTTAAGTCCTAAGTTCCTTAAGAAAATGGAGAATATCTATTTTTATAGTTAGAGAAAATTGTAAAGAATCAATGCTTCTGAGAGTTAGGAGAGTTTTTATTTCCTCCCTCTTTGGTAGAATATGCAGAAGTATCTCTATAATAGAGAAAGAAGAGTAGCTTACCTCCTCTCCTTGGGAACAAACTAGCACTGTTAGTACCATATGGAGAGATGTGTTTTAAGTGTGTTGAGAGGTAAGTAATATTCAAAATCTTATCACTAAGTTAGGATACGTCAGTGGAAAACCTTTCTAGGACCTTCACGTTAGTAGGCATGCTTACACTTTTGTTTTCATGTGTTTTACTCATTGAACCTAGATATACAGACTTAACCTGGATTGAAACTGATACATACTTTCAGAGAGTTGTAAGTGAGTGATTGAGGGTGATGTTACCTGTCTTCAACCAATAAGGAGGAAATAAGGGAAAGATATTGACAGATAAGTTGCCTGAAGGGAAGTTATGTGTGCAGGAACTGACAGTGAAAATTTTTCTTGGCATGAGAAATTTTCTGGGCAAAGACACACAAAATATGGGTCTAAGGAAGCGAAGACCAAATCAACTGTAAGTTAGTCTTTGACATTATAAATGTGTTATTGACTCCCCCTTCCCCTCGCCTCCTCCCCTCTCTTGCCCACACTCCCAATTTACTCAGGATACGTTTGCTACTTCCCTTCCCAGGGTAATCTGTGTATGCTTCATCTCTCTCTTGAGGTCCTCCTTGCTACCTAGTTTCTCTGGGGTTGTGGACTGTAGGCCTATCATATTTTGCATTATGGGATAAGGGGAGAGGAGAGAAGAACAGGAGGAATTGGGAAGGTCAAGTTGGAGGAAGGACAGCAAGGGAGAACAAGGAAGAGATATCTTGGTGAGGGAGTCATTATGGGGGTTAGAGAGAAACCTGGAACTAGGGAAATTCCCAGGAATCCACAAGGATGACACCACCTAAGACCCTAAGTGGACAGGGTGTCTGAACTGGCCTTCCTCTGTAAGCAGATTGATGACTACCTTAATTGTCATCATAGAACCTTCATCCATTAAGTGATGGAAGCAGATGCAGACATCCACAGCTAAGCACTGGTGGTTTAGAAGTCCTTCTGTCTATGTGTTGCCTTTATTGGTTAATGAATAAAGAAATTACTTTCGGCCAATGGCCTAACAGAACATAACCATGCTGGAAGATCTCTCTCTCTCTCTCTCTCTCTCTCTCTCTCTATATATATATATATATATATATATATATATATATATATATATACACATTACCTACATTCAGAGGGCCTAGTTCAGTCCTATGCAGGTTCCCCAGCTGTCAATCTAGAGTCAGTGAGCTCCCACTAGCTCTAGTCAGATGTATTTGTCAGTTTCCCCATTGTGGTCTTTACCCCTTTGCTTGTATTATCACTTTTCCCTCTCTATGACTAGAGTCCTGGATCTAGGCTCAGTGTGTTGGTGGAGACTGCTTGTTTGTTCCTGCCTCTTAGACCAAACATAATCACTCAGAAACTATATTATTTAAATCACTGCTTTTTCAATCACTTAATTGTATTGCTAGAAAGCTCTTACATCTAGAATTAACCCATTTCCATTATTTTATATTTTATCATGATGCTCATGGCCTACCAGCAAGGTTCCAACTGGCAGCTCACGTCTTTCCCCTCTGGCACCTCCATGGCATCTCACTGACTCTGCCTACTCTCTCTCTCTCTCTCTCTCTCTCTCTCTCTCTCTCTCTCTCTCTTCTCTCTCTCTCCATATATATATGTGTGTGTGTGTGTGTGTGTGTGTGTGTGTGTGTGTGTGAGAGAGAGAGAGAGAGAGAGAGAGAGAGAGAGAGAGAGAGAGAATTATTCTTAGAGGAAGGATGTTAGAGGATTGATGTGGGAATCCCCTCTGTGTGCTGTGATTACTATTAATGAATAAAGAAACTGTCTTGGCCTGTAGATAGAGCAGGTAGGCATGGAAAACTTGACTGAATGCTGGGAGGAAGAAGGCAGAGTCAGAGGGACGCCAGTGATCCACAGCCAGAGATAGACGTGCTGAAACTTTGCTGGTAGACCACGACCTCGTGGCGATATACAGATTAATAGAAATGGGTTAAATTAAGATGTAAGAGTTAGCCAATAAGAAGATAGTGCTAATGGGCCAAGCAGTGATTTAATTAATACAGCTTCTGTGTGGTTATTTGGGTTCTGGGTGGCCAGGATGAACAAGTGGCCCCTCCTCCAACAAAGGATAACTCTGTCATCCTATGGTTCTGTTTCTGAAATGGGAGTCATATTAGCTTTACCCATTTATTTACTTATTTTGAAAATTAAAAAAAATCAATTTTCTAAAGAAGAAATAGAGACCACCACTAACCTTTATACTCTGTCATAAACTATTTGGAACTTGCTATTTAATCAGTTAATTTAGATGTGCCTATAACCAGGGGTATAGGCACTTAACTCATATTTTTTTTCTTTTCTGTGTTCTGTTCTTATGAATTCCTTAAATTTAAATTTCTATTTTAAAGGTAAATATATATAAAGAAAGATACTTGATACTTGTTAACAAGATACTTATTTCAACAATGATCTCTAAATAGCAAAGTGAGTAGTTTGAGCCAATAAAAACAACTGCGTTCATTAAACACCTGTTGATCATTTACATCTAGTGAAACTAGAAGAATTATAAAAAGTGATAGATCAGTGCAGGCAAAAATAATTCCAAACATGTTCATTCCTTCCTCTGTTTTCTGTGGAGAATGTAAACTATTAATGTGGCATTAAGTCTTATTTTCTTAATAGCTAAAAATTTAATGGTGTCTTCCCTGACTTCTTCTCTGTCATTGCAGTGGCCACAGAGGGACATAAAATATCACACACTCACTAGCCAGCAAATCTTCCATGGACTGTGGACTTTTTGATTCAGTTAGAGCTGTGAAGTCACTATATTCTACAGAGGTGTTGAAAATCTATGAGAAGAGGCTGAAGTTTAGCTTGGTCCTTGTAGGTATATGGAACCACTGAGTGAGTACATAGACTCTAACTCCATCTCTGCTACCTAGGAAGCTAAGCCAGACATTCACACCAAGGTTGTATTGGGTGCTTTATAATAGTAGAATGAGATTAAATTAAACTGATGGATATATCAGAACCCGAGATTCATTCTCTTGAGTGAAGTGATCAAAACCCAGGCTGTGGCAGTTTAAGCCTGTAATTCCAGTACCTAGAAAGTGAAGGAAGGGATTTCCGAAACTAAGGTCATCCTTAACTACATAGTGAGTTTGAGGGTATTTTGGGTTGCATAGTTTCCCGTCCCTTCAAAGCAAAACAAACAATAAAATCCACCTAGTTCTACATATCATTCAGAAGTTTTTAGTGACATAAAGGAAGAGGTTAGAATAAAATTAGTCTTAAAATACATTAATGTACATAATTTCTCAAGCATAATCCGTCTACAAGATGCTTTGAAGCCAGTTTCTAAGGCGAAATAAATTACTGCCATGGTGTCTATTCTTACTGCAAAGTAAAGCCTTTTTCAGAACGTCTGTGTACCAGAAAGGGTCTCCCAACAGCACTTGTTACTGATTCTGTTTGACAAGTGGCTGCTTCTTGATAATTACAGTACAAACCATTACTTCCAAAATAAATTAAACTCTCATCACTTTATCCTGCTCTTCTGCATTCATTAATAAGAATCTTGTAAAATAGGTGGCTGCACCTGCATTCGAAAGCACAGAAACTGGATGGAAAGACTGTGTGTGCTTTTGAGTATCCTTTGTCTGTGAGAGACACGCTGCACTCATCTTATGATTAAAGTCCTGGCAATGTTGTTAGTGAGGGATGGGGTGGAACCAAGTCCTAAAATCAAAGGGGATTAAGTCATTTGAATTTAGCTAATAATGCATGCAATTACTATCTGTCTGAGGCCAATTTCAACAGTGAAAAAATGTGTATGTGTCATTCTATACAGAGTATCATTCTTCACTGAGTAGCTATGCTGTCCGCTGTGATGTGGTCTGGTCTTGGATGTGGCCTAACCAGGACTGAACTGGAGCAGAACTGGAAAGCGGTTTTCTCTCCTTTTAGAAAACCTGATCACAGGTCGTGCCTATGGTTTGCATTAGTTAGCATTCATTATCATTGAGTTCATTTGTACTCATGTCAAAAGATTTTCTGATGTTCCCAAACTGAGATCGAGATCACAGTAATGATCTAAAGGCAACGTGATTTCTTTGTGTGGCAGGAACTACCTTCCATCCTTTAGTTTCATACTGATGTGAGGAACATGTGTGGTTGCTGCTGATGACAGACGAACATACTGCTCAATAAACAAGAAACTTCAAATCCTCTGTTTCTCATTCCAAAGTGCTTATCTTTTACTCAAACATTAATTCAGTTATTATTGATTGACTGGCTGATTACTAGTTGCTGTATAACTATGTCAGTTTTTATATCTATTCCGATCTTTCTTCCGTGTCAACTTAACCATTGCTGTGGGCAGTTTGTTTTGCTTTACAGAGCCAAACATCCTCGTCACTCAATTACTTCTCAGCAAGGCGAGCATAAAACTGAACAGCAGCCTCTCCTTTTAACTGACTACACCTTTTATTGCAACTCCTAGATATAGTTACCAAAAGTTACTTCCAGGTGCTCTCTCTCCTTTTCTAACCATGTCTCAAATTTTCTCACCTTATTCTGTAAATAACCTTGCCTCAAGAGATTTTAGAATTACTGCCATAAGACCCCAAAGCAAACAATTATTCTCCAAGACAGTTCTGATATGAGATATAATGTCTCCAAAGATGCTTTGACAAATAGCCACACCGTCATGACAGTGTAAAATGAAGCACTCATAAAAAAAGCTGAGATTTTCTTACTAGTAATAAATAAATTGATAAACAAATAAATAAAACCTCTGCCTACAGAGTACTATTATATCATAAGGTAAGGCATGGTTATTTCTTGATAAAGAACCTAGACAATAGTGTGTGTGTGTGTGTGTGTGTGGTGTGTGTGAGCTTCCACATAACCCAGAGTCACTGCATTTTCTTCACTTTAAATATAATGAAAAATGTTTGGAAATATTTAGTCACTCAGCCAGTCACTCTATAATATATAGAAAGAATTAATTTCAAATTTCATGACTCTGAGAAGTTTTTAGAGATCGAAAGTTGTCCAAACTGTTATATGCTAACCTCATAAATGATATGACAAGCATCCTACTTATCCATATTTTTTCTCTCTTTCTCACTCCTTTCCATTCGACTTCATTTTCCATTCTATATTTTTCAGATAGAACTATAGCAATATAACCTGTTTTATATTAATTCCATTTATTCTCATGGCCACTTGAAATAAAATCATTTCTGCACTCAAAACAAATATGATAAAGAATTTCTAACAATATTATGTCCACATAGAACAAACATGATTTTAACTTTTCCTTCTTTTCTTCCTTCCATCCTTTCTTCCCTTTTTCCTTCCTCTTCTTCCTCTGATATAAGACTCAGATTAGTCTCAAACATGGCCTTTCCTCAAGCCTCTCAAAGAGCTGAAACCATGGGTCTGTATCACCATGAGCAAGTAGAGGATTATCATTGGTGCTTATGTTTTCCTCTCTGTAATCCAGAAAATAAAAAAAAATGCTTCTGGCTTAAAAAATAGACTAATAGATAAATCAGTTTTTATATAAAATTGTTTTCAGAATAGCAAAGTTAATTTAATTCAATATAGGTAAAGCTTTAAAAGACAGTTAAATAATAAGCATTTTTTAAAGATAATTGATAGTTCATTTGCGTTAGTCAAATCATGTCAGAAACATGAGAAAGAAGAATAAATAAACTTTATATCGAACCTTTTGCTTTGGAAATAATTAAACTCATTAGAATTGCTAATGAAGAGAAGATTATGCTGTTGATAATGTTGAAAACATTTTCATACAGATTTTAGTTCAATGATCTTATAAGACTTTGAGATTTCTCTAAAGTTTGGAAAAATTATTCAGTTTTGAGTTAAAGATCTCTGTTGAAATGCCTTCCCATGAGTACAAGTACTTTATTCTGAAGCTATACAAAAGATTTGCTATATAAGTGACATTAAAACCTAAAATAATTAACATTCTATCTGAAGGAATTTTTTCTTTACATTGTAGTAAAGCTTCTTTGCCTCAAGTAAGTTTCATTGTGAAAGATTTTGATGACAGCCTTTGGCTCCTTGAGTCCTCAAGAAGACAATACTTAGTTCTGGTGTATGACATAGAGGTGGCCAAACACACCTTATAATTAAGCAAATTATTTTGTCAAATGCAGTTTGAAAGACTCTCATATACTTACAGAAAATACATGGTACATAAAATAAGCACTTTTAAATAAGCATAGCTCCAATATAAGTACACTGAAAATGATGATTTATCAAGTGGGCATGGTGGTACACTCCTATAGCTCCTTCCCAATAATAAAATTCATGAAATAAAGTGACTAAATAAATTTATATCTTGGAAAAACAGTCGAACATCCTCAGCAATATGTTTCTCTTCAATATAAATGTTAATAAAAATGATGAAATTAATTCTCAATATATCAAATTGCTAGACTTTCAAAATTAAGCATGTTCACCAAAACTCTAATGTGTACTTGCTTAAGTAATCACTATGCCATCAAACACTAAGTCTTTTTGTCTTTGAAGATGAGACATACCAAACACACCTGAATTCATCACAATAAGGTGGAAAATATTTCCATTGCTTTAATAGTTGTGCAACCTAAACTTAGAGTTACTTTCTCAAATCAGACCATGTTAAATATAAAAACAGAATTAATAATTAAGACTATTTGTTGTCACCACACAAAACTCAGGTATAATTTATCTGTGTCTATATATAGAGATCCCAGATAACAATCTAAATAATCTCTTTTGATATGTTTTTCTCTTGAGAATTATTTTAGTTCTTCCATAATTTCATTTTACGTCCTAAAATTAACTTTCATTGATTATCAATTATATATTGTTTAAGGCTCTTCTATGGTTTTTATCTCTTAATGTTATATATTACATATATTTGTACATTTATCTAGGTCTATCTTCCATAATATCAGCCTGTTTTAGTGAGTTTTTCCATCACTGGGACAAAATAACCAAGAAAACAATTTAAAAGAGAAAGTCTTAATTTATGTCCTTATTTCAGAGGATTTAGTCCACAGTTACTGTTTCTAAGTTTCCAGACTTACAGTGTTTTTTGTCAGATTCCTATTGCTATGCTAAATCCATGAACAAACGAAATTTAAAAATGACTTATTTCATATTATAGCTATAATCGAACCTCCAGGAAGTCAGGGTAGGTACTCAAGGCAGGAACCTGGAGGCAGGAGCTGATGCAGAGGCCATGGAAGAGTGCTGATTACTATTCAAAGCTTCCTCAGCCTGCTTTTTTATATACTCCAGGACACCAGCCCAGGATTGGCGCCACCTCCAGAGGACTGTCGCTACCCCCAACAATAACTAATTACGTGGCTCTGATAGTAGCTATATAACAGGCTCTATTATCACTCTGAGACTGGCCAGGAAACCCAAGCTTGGGCCACTGAGATTGCCATTGGGTCATAGCCACTGATATCAGTGGTATTGTAAAAGCTCTATGTTGTTGAACAAGGAACTTCTAGAAACTCACAAACTGAAGTGGACACTATATCTTGTATTGATTAAAATCGTTTTTATTTTATTTAAATAACTTTTTTTTTCATTTATTTTACTTATCAACTGCAGTTTAGGCTCCCTCCTCTCTATTTCTATTGACTGAATTCTTAAACTACATCTCTACTGCTGGAGACACTACATGCTTTGGTTGCAGGACATAGAAAAATCAAACTGAAACTGGTCTGGAAGATTGCTCTATGTTGGGTGGCCTTCCAAAGTAAAAGAAATCACTATGAAGGCGGCTGGAGACAATTTTTGCCAGTAGTGTTACTCAGGTACAGACCTTGTGTGATGTGCTATTCATATGTCACTCAAAACTTGTCTACTGGTGCTATGCAGCATGGCTCTTATTGTAGATTTATCCAACTGACTTCCTGTTGGATTTAAGCTCCACACCACAGAAGGGAACTCACTACTCTAAGTGTGAGCCAATAGTCATGACTAAGTAAGTCATATTGCCCAATAGAAACAAAATACTATTGTTTTTTCAAATGGTTATGCTTCCTGCTAAGTTGGCTTATAATATCTGCTACATTCATGCCTGATTGCAGCTGTCAGACTTCATTGGTTGTAGAGGTAAACTCTGCTGCAATGGTATGGTGTTATGTATCTGAGATTTATCACCACTTAAGTCCTTAAAGTAAGTGACCATTGCTGTAGCATTGTAGGCCAGTGTTCAGCCATAAATTGAAAAAGTAGAATAAAACAAGATATCTGAGCACTATTTCAACTCCTCCAAGGCTCAGAGGACATCACAGAAGATAATGTAAAATGAGCAGAAGAGTTAGAGAAAGTATAAAGTGTTGTATTGCTTCTTCTTCCAAAGTAAAACATGCTACAGCAGGCAGCTCACAACTACTTCCAGTTCTAGGGGAATCCAATCCCTTCTATGACTTCTGAGCATACCTGGACATGTGGTACATGAAAACACACTCGGGCACATGCACATACATATATTTTCTTAAAAAAATATATCCTCGAAGTCGTAAGATTCAGAGGATACAGAGCAATTACAGCAATGAGATCTTGATGACTTTTATCAGTAAATGGATGATGTTCAAGAAAGAAATATTTAAGGAGACAGAAATATTATTGATGTAAAAGGAGATGCATGATAGTGCGACATCATGGAAAACAAAATGATAAAGTATTTGTACAGTGAGTGCCTTGTCAGATCTTTCCTATTGAGAAGAATCAGAATCAGAGTTAGAAAGGAAAATGAAAAGCAAGGAAAGGAGAGATTGAGAACTGTATTTTTGCTGTGCTACACAAGCCTGTTAAGAGCTTTATCTGAGTCATCATATATGCTTTCCCAAATAATCTTATGAAAGAAGTACTTTTGCAGCAAATTTCCATGGTACTAGAGTTCTTGCATTATGCCATTGGCTCTCAAACTAAAGAATTATAGCCAATCAGCTGCTCTCTATCATTAGTCATAATCATCATAATAATTCATCATAACACATGCCTACAATACCATTGCTGGTTTCTTGGATTCCCACCTACAGAAACACAACAGGGTTTGCTGCATTACTCCTGGTCAATAGCTGATAAAACTACAAAACCATGGAGAGATGAGATGCTTGCATATTCCACAGTCATGAGACAATCAAGAGCCCAATGATTTTCTTAGCTAGCTCTTTTAGACCAGGCTGGCCTCGAAATCACAGAGATGATCTTCCTGCTACTACCTCCCAAGTGCTGGGATTAAAGGCATGTACCACCACCGCCCAGCAATTTTCATCAGACCCCACCAAAGTCTACTTTCTAGTGAATTCATCATTGGCTCGCTGAAAGACAGTGTTTGCTGTATTAATGTGGTTTTACAAGCCCTTCTACACAGAATATTTGATGTTGCCACTAGTCATGAGGACTGTGTTAATTAGCATATAACAGTAACATGAACTTGAAAATGCTTTATATTTCATAAATGCCAAATTAATTATTCTTTAATATCCCATTTAAACTGATTCTTCTTCTAGTGGTGTGTATTCACTAAATACAAAATGAATGAGTTTTTTTCTTGAGATTCTTTTTAGATTTTATATTCAGAGATGAAGGAACTTGAAGATATCAGCGTTAGAATTCCCCAGCAACTTGACATCAGCTCCTTCTCTCCAGGCAGAAACAAGTGACCTATTTGTTAAGTCTATTGTTCGTTTTCATATATGATACACTAATTAACAATTTAAGGACTCCACCCAACCTTCTAACTCTGATTAGAACTGGATATTAAAATGTAATAGGCCAACTACAGACAATGAACAGCTTAAGAATAAAAATTGTACCCTCAGTGCCCAAGATCTTTCAATGGCAAAGGCAGAAACTCTTAATAGAAAAGGCAGCTGATGTTTCTGCAAACTAACCACCATTTCTAATTAGTAGATCAGTGTACTGTGTGTCTGAGTGTTTGAAAAGAATCTCATATGTAGTAGGAGGCCACTTGTTCGTTCCCAGTTGCCCAGATTCGAAATAACCACACAGAAACTGTATTAATTAAACCACTGATTGGCCTATTAGCTCCTAGCTTCTTTTGGTTAGCTCTTGCATCTTAATTTAACCCATTTCTATTCATCTGGGTATCCTTATGTGGTTGTTTCTTACTGGCAAGTTTCCAGCTTGTCTGTACCTGGCAGTGGCTACATGGCGTCTCACTTGACTCTGCCTTCTATCTCCCAGCATTCAGCTTAGTTTTCAACCTGCCTAACTCTATGTTTCTGCAAACTGACCACAATTTCTAATTAGTAGATCAGTATTCTGTGAGATTTAGCGTTTGAAAAGGATCTCATAAGCAAACTCATGAAAAGCAACTACCTGTAAAACAATTCTCCTCCCTTATATCAGATGTTTTATATTATGTATTTTCCAGCATATGGCAAAAGACACATTCGGTTGTAGAAATTTAACCTTCACTGGGAAGGGCACAGTGGATAACACATGAGGTTGTTTACTATATTTCTTTGAGATTCCATTACATTTGTCACAGATGACATCAAAGAAAAATAGTACAGATATTCTTAAATATTTTTATGATTTTAGTCTAAAGGAATAGTGCCAGTCACGAACTTGGCAGTATTCATAGTAGAACACAGAGAAAGAAAAGATTCTCTATGCCCAAAATAAAAATGACAAGTTATAATTAGATGTCGCCATTGTCAGTTGTGTGTGTTCCTGCTAAAGAGGTGAATTTTAATGGCCGGGCCGTTTAGAAACATAAACAACACCATCAGAAATCATATTAGTAGCATTTGCCATATTTCATACTGTAATACTAGAAGGGTGTTTTTCTCAGTATTAAGGCCTGCTGTTTTCAATTAATTCAAACCAAAGTTTGCCTCACAGCTTGCTTCCCATCAATTCAGAAAGTCTAACCAAGTATCTGATAGGCTCTGAGATCTGTGCCAGGTTCCAAGAACAGTTTTATAGTCTCTGACTCAGCACTGTGTTGGTTACTCTTCTTAATGCTACAACACACTACTTGGCAGGTTAAGAAAGGCTGTTCTTTTCTGACTGAAGTACAAGGGGATATATCCCAATGTGGCAAAACAAACAAACAAACAAACAGGGACGCTGATTTCATTGTGATCAACAATTAGGAAGAAGAAAGAAAACAGGAATAGAGCCTGGTTTATAAAATCTCATCTTGGTTGTAAAATAAACTCCTGAATACCCACAGTGTGGTCCCTCCTCCTGAAGATTACACAGACTTCCCAAATAACATCGCCAACTAAGAACCAACTTGGTTCCTGTTGTTCATTCCGGAAGCCTATGGAGATCCCTCCATACTCAATCCACAAGTATTAGAGAGAAAACTGAGTTCCCACCATTGTAAGTATGTGATTGTAAATCAAAAGCTCCAAGAGCAGAGTCTGAACAGATGTCACTGCTTGTGTTTGCCCAGGCTTGTGACCTTTACCCTCCCTTCTCTCACCAAGGTCTCCCTGGACATACTTTTGGCTAGATTTCATGTCATGCCTGAGTGTCATGTTATGCCCTTTCCTCTTTAAACTTTCTGAGGGCCTCACCTTACATGTACCATAAAGTACACTGTTTTCTCCATGACATGAAAGACCCTCCATGACCAGGCTTTATTCCTTCCATCTTGATCTCTGCCAGTTCACTTTCTGCACCAGCATGGCTGGTCTCTATTCCTCACAGTCGAATCCCAAATCCACCACATGCCCTGGCATCTGGACAGAATGCTGCCTCTCACTTCATACCTTTGAATAGCTTGCTCTTTCTATTCATGTGGCTAGTAGCACAAATGTTACCTTCACACTGGCCTCGTGGGACCTCAGTTTATAGTAATCTCTTTAGAAGTACACTGTTCATCAAGTATACAAAATCCTAGCATTAGCTGAAGATATCACACTTGTCTTGTTTGTCTGGGTACAACTATTATCCACAGAATGTAGCTTTTGTAGCTTTTCAAGGGCAAGAGCCCTGTTGTGCCCTCCACCAAGACTGCTAAATCCTGGGACTCAGTTATTGTGAATGAATAAAGGTTCTCTATGCATTCAAACCCCTTTTCCTATTTTAATAACAGTAAAGAGTCTGCTTGAATTTCATCTTTGTGTAAAGAATACACCAAATTATGTTTTGTAATAGTTTGACTGACTTAATGATCTGTTATAAAAAATGTTCAAACCAAGAAACTAACATAATGAAATAAAAGATGCAAAATATTTGTGGCATCTATTCCTTGGAGTCTTTGACTAGTGCCATTAGCCTTTCTCAGCACTAAATTCACAAATGTAAGGAAAATTAAAAATAAATTACCTTCTTCTCTTTTCTCAGCAGTATTGCTGTCTTTGAGAGTTCCCCCCAAGAGGGTACACAGGGTCAGTTTGCACATAACTAGCAAGGTTGAAACACTATTTCAGTTTGGTTGTAATCTTCCCTTTATGGGAAGGCTAACATTCCAGTATTATTAAAAATGCAAACCCAAGACATAAAATGACTTGCTTATTGCTAACATTTATGCAAAACCACTTAAAATGTTAAAAATATTAATCTCCTACCCCATGTAGCAATTAATGCTGTGCAGATGACTACAATTGTTTTCTTTCCACTGCAAAATCACCAGCCATCTACATTCTCCCTTCTACTTAATTAACATGTATATATAATTATATTTATATATATGCACATATCTCCTTCAAAGTCACGGGAAACCAATGTAATTGCCTTTGTAAATTCGACTAGTTGCCAATGAAAAACAGATTGGAAATTAAATGCAAGTAATTTGAAGCTTAAAAAAAATCATAAATATAGACACTCTTACCTCCATGTAGCATGAGGTGATCTAGAGGTCAGTGAAGAAAAGAAAAAAAGTAAGAGTTCCTAGATCTACTTTTATTTCTCTGTTGAGTTATCAGGAATATTTTAAAGACCATTTGTCAAGCAGAAATCCTGATATCTAAAATAATTATACTTTATAATCAGCCACAACATTGTTGACAACATAGATGTGTACTGAACGGATTTGCAGCCAAAGACTAAGCATGTGTATGTGCTTAGAATAACACCACAGATTCTGCAAAGCAGAATCAAGTCATCATAGACAGCATGAACAGGGAGGAACATAAAGTTTGTATAATTTGCTTGTGCATTTCTGGGTAAGAAAAAAGAGAAGAAAATGGGCAAGTGAAAATGATACTTTGACAGGTTTTATATGTATGAATATTTTTAGGACAATGAAAGGAATAGAGTCTTGTGACTCATTCTTTGCTGAGACCAAACAAGGTGATGCTCCTACTTCTTGTTTTAGCATGCATGTTTTAAGTACATGTTGGCTTTGTGGTAAGTTTAGAGCTGTAGAGTTTTTAAGTTTGTGCATTTTGTTGGTGATATGGTTGCTTGAAATGTACATAATCATGAAATATCATTGTGTTTCCCTAAGAAGAAGAAAGTTGTGATAAGACTTACAGAAAAATATTTGTGCTTTATAACGTTGGAGTGGAATGAGTTTTATTGGCTTTAATGTTAATGAATTGGCACTAAAATTTAAATGAATTGAATTTTTAAAAAAACATACACAGAACAAGGCTATTAATCACTGATGAAAACGTTAGGATCAGGAATGACAGAAGCCTAACTTTGCTTGTAACTGAAGTGCAATTATTCTCTCTTTGATAATTTTGTTCTGTGCTGACTTTCAAGACTATATATAACAATCTCAAACAATGGAGCAGGGTGCACATGAGTAGGTTTATATGTCTGGGAAGGGAGACAGAGAGGAAAACAGATCTGGATCCAGTGTTAATTACTTATCTAGAAGCAGAATTCAAGGCAACAAATAATCAATGCAACCAGAAGAAAAAGTGAAAGTAAATTCAGAGAGGAAAGTTGGAGGCAGGAGGTAAATGAAAGCAACTTCAACACTGTGTTTTTTAATGGTTCCGTCGGTAGTATTTGTAGGGGTGGATTGAAGAGTTGAGTCAGAGCACCCTATCACAATTCTATTCTCAGTCTCACCCCTTCTCTGAGCCTTATCTCACGAATTTTATAAGACGGAGAAAATTACGTTTCTCATAGAATTAAACAATAAGATGAAAAATTAAAGGTCTTCATAGTAGTAGTATATACCACAGTATTGTAGCATATAGCACAGATTCAAGAACTTACCAAAAACTTATCATTAAATGAACCCTTATATTTATTCAGAAAAACTGTTGAAAAAAAACAGGTTTCATGTTTCTTTATCTTTTGCTCAGTGTTTTTCTCATCATGCCCTCCTAGGCCACAAAAGAAGTACAGAGAATGACTTACTTCTGAATACCTTCATAATGGGTAAGTCTGTAAGAATACATTGGCAATGTGTGCTTTCTCATAGGATAGAAGACTGAGGAAAGGGATGAGCCTTACAGAAGATGGATAAAGGAAGGAAGTACATTACTATTGTCTCCTAAAAACATTTCCATAGACCTGAGATAGGAAAGAAGGCTGTTCCAGGTGTCCTCCACCCAACCACCTGAATTCTCAAAGAAGTAGCTTTGTTGTCCAACTATGAGAATAAAGCAAATTTAACTTTAACTGAAGCTGCCTTATCAGGCCCTACCCCTGAGTCTTGGGACACTGACATACTAGAGCTATGCGGACACTTCTTACCTAGGACTGCTATTGGATAACTGACAACCTAGAGAACTCTCAATCTCCATCAGTACTTGAGGTAATATATGTATACAAATACAAATGTACTTGCATATATGCAACTCTGTGCCCTCTATACATGCACAGATGTGTAGACAGTGGGTATACGTATGTATATGCATTAGGTTGGCTCTGGGTTTTTTTCTGAGAATCATAGGTAATACAATGTTTTAGTGTCATAATAGTCATGAACCTATTTAGAAATTCTGTGCAGTACTTGTTTTGTGTGTCTGTGTGTGCATGTGTATCTGTGTTTAAGGATGTCACTTCGCATTACAGAATGGAATTATTTACTGTACAACTACTATTTCAAGCTATTTAGCCCATCCTTTTTCATTCACATGAATGGCTGGTCCAGGGTTGCTGAAAGCAATCTACAGATTTTGTATCTTTGCTGCCTGGATTAGATGAGATAACATTCAAGAATGCTTCAAAGACTGTTGCCTTGATTTTTTTTCACCCTTCTTTCCCACAGGGATGCTAGTAAAAGTTCATGTTTTCATCTTGGGAAACTCACCATTTTCTAAAAAGTAAAGTCATTCTATATCTGTTTGGTTAGTTGTTTACAGGTGTATTTAATACAACCTGTTTCACAGAACTCTGGGAAGAAGCAAAAGTAGTTGTAATGTTAACTCTCTGATGGATTTGGTGCAAATAGGTCTTGTTTTATATCCTAAAGGAAATGATGGTTCATTTTAAACATTTATACTGAATTTATGTAGCTACACATTCATGGAAAAGATTTATTCTAATTCTTCAAGGCTTGACTAGCAAATACTATTAGTGTTAATTTCTACAAGTGATCCAGCGATAGAACAGTGTTATCCTTGCTCTTTTATTTTTTAAATTTGTAAGCCATGTATCTAAGGGTGTACCATGAAAAGAGACAAGATCATATTTCAGTAAATTGTCCCCAGTGTACATTATTTATTGTATATTTGAAGGTGGGTGAACTCTGAGCTATGAAAGTTCACCTCATTGAATTTCATGACCATTACAAACAGGTAAAAATCTCTAAACAAGTCTTCACAGTTGCTAAATCATAATGTTTATTTTTTATCCATTTCTATAGTAAGATAAAGATATCCCTCTCCATTGGAGAGCCCAGCTAATGTATGAAAAGACCATTAAACTCCCATCACTTAAGCATGATAACTGTCTCCTGTGTCTATATAATACTTCAAAGCTACTTTAAGCCATTTAAACTTTTCAATTTATGCAAACTATTCACCAGGAGACTGCATATTACATTTAGTTATACTATTATAACAAGCAACATGACCTCAAACAAATTTCAGAGTAAAAATAATTTCCAAAGATACAACTTACATGATTTTTTTTCCTTAGTGCATCAATGGCCTTTCAAATTTAACCCCTGAAAACCTCTTAGAATCACCAGGTAGCTAAACTTTGTCCAGATCTAACACGAATTCCAAGGAGTTAATCAGTGCTAAAAGGAAGAGATAACTGTAATTTATTTCCATATTTCTGTGTTATCAAAATAAATGAATGAAATACTTTTTTAAATGTGAAAACAAGGGAAAGAGCAAGAGGCATTTTGAAGATAAGATTCAAAATGATAACTGCTTCTTTATAACATTTTTGACAAGCTAAGAATGCTATTTTGATCTGCATACTGTGCTATGAACCAGGGCATCTCAGGACCTGGTGGCTTGTGAAGGAGTGTTTTGGAATTTTACCTGGAAGGAGCAGTTGAGGACTGGGACTGATGGGTCAACTCACCCAGAAGACAGAAGACAGAGCACAAAGGAGCCATTGATGGCCTTTGTCTGCGGCACAAGGAAGCCTGAGGGAAGGGCAACTGCACTCTCCTAATGTCACATGATGGAAAGTTTTATGTTTGTTTCTGTCATTGGGCAAACAAAACCCTTTTGAATGCTGAATTAGGCTTTTGTTTTGAGTCTGCAAGCTGCTGCTCCTTCCTACCCATGAGGATTGAGCTCCTAACCCTCCCATTTGTTCTCTTTGGGTTCGATGGTGCCAACTGGGTGGGGAATATGGGCAGAAGTACTGAGATAGGACCACTGGCCACTCTTGAGTCTATATGCATTCAGAAGTTCTCTCTCTCTCTCTCTCTCTCTCTCTCTCTCTCTCTCTCTCTCTGTGTGTGTGTGTGTGTATGTTTGTCTGTCTTTCTGCCTCTGTCTCTCCTTTTTTCTTCAGAGCAAGGATTGTCTCAGTAGCTTCTCAATCTATTTGCTTTAATAAACAATGGAAGCCGGACTTTCTAAAGCCAATTTAGCAAAAGACTGATTTTTCTTCTCCCTCCAGAGCAGGATGCAACACTATCAGCACGATTCAGCTTGCTCATCAGGGTCTGTGCAAATTGTGAGGGAAAGCACTGTGAGGGAGCCCTACCTCTCTTCTTTGGTCCTTGTGATCTTAACTCACTTGAGGTTCTGAGGTTCAAAATTTGATGACTTGGCAGGAAAAGATAAATCTCACTTTTTAAAGGCATGGAAAGGATTGCGGTCTTGTTGGGGGAGCCATAGATTGGAAAACTGGAGTCACATTTTAAATCCCTTGATTGTGGCAGGCTTTTAAATATATACATTCACTTTGAATTAAAAGTATCCAGAGAAATGAGAATAATTTCTCCTCTTTGTGGCCGGGCTTTGAAGTGGAGAAATTGGGAACTAAAAGCAAATAGCATAACCTGTTTTAATCAAAAGGAGTCTAGCAAGAAACAATCAATTAAAGAACAGTCTGATTCTCCGTGACATCAATGTATGAAAATCTGTTAGACGCCAGATTGTGTCTCAAGACACATATGATGAACTGAACAAAATGACCTGCTAATAGCTTTTACGGGTAATAAATGCATCATGTTATTGGTAATTCTGCAGATGGTAAATCAAGCTAATATTGAAGCCGAAACAAGCTACTTGTTAAATATAGCTCAAAATGATCCTCTCCATTATTCAAAACCTGGATTGCATGGAAAAGAAGGATGATTAGTCCTTACGTTCCTAAGCATCTTAAATGGATAAACATGCCCTCTGCTAGAAAGACATTTTAATTTTTAAATCCTTTGGAGACAGCATGCCTGAAATAAACCTAAGCCATGCAAAGTTACGTTTATTTAAATTATGAGTAGGAACTAAAATGTAAAACCTGGGCAGAAATTGGAGTGTGACTCTACTGTGCACAACGCACATTAAGGCATATTTCCCATCAGCATTTGGAAGGCTGACCTGGCAAATTTGAACATGGAGCACAAACTATAGTAACAGACGATGGAGGGTTGGGTATGCTGTTTATATTATTGATTCGCATGGGCAATTGTCAGATATGTCCAGAACACGTTTGTTTGAATCTGATTGCTACAAAATTTAATGTCGGTGGCAACACAAATACAGAGAGAATGTGGAGGCAGGAAGGAGATACAGGCAATAGTCCAAGAGAGCATTCACAGAAAATAAAGGGCTAGTGCAACTGATGGTAAATAAACGGGAACAATCAAATGAAAGAATAAATTTTGCTTTTCTGGTAACAAGTCAAAATTATTAAATTCCCAAAAGTGCCCTTGACATCTTTGTATTCATTTTAATTAGCCTAATTTTTTCAGTTTGACAAGCTGTATGTCACAGAAGTAAATTCACTGATATTTTCAAGGATAAGTTCTTAGTACTTCCTATGTGCAATGGACATATATACAGGAAATTGCTAATATTAAATTTATTTGTTTATAGATGTTTTCCTATAGATGCATGTTAAGTTTATATACATTATAATTTTACAAACTGCTAGTTCTAGTACAATTCTAAGACACAAGATAGATTATTTGCAATGGAAACAACATTTTCATTTGTTTCTTTCTCTTTAGAAAAATTTATATTTTGTAAATTCAAATGCAAATTGAATATGTTTGTATTGCATTTATCTATTTCCTAGATCATATTTAAAAGAGTCAGTTAATTTTTTAAGTTCTTAAGTTCTTAATTTTTGTTTGTTTGTCTGTTTGGCTTGGTTTGGTTTTGATTTTGATTTTCAAGACAGGGTTTCCCTGTGCAGCTGTGGTGCCAATTCTGGAGCTAGCTTCGTAGACCAGGCTGGCCTTGAACTCACAGAGCTACACCAGCCTCTACCTCCCGAGTGTTGGGACTGAAGGCATGTGCTACCACCACTCAGCAAGTTCTTAATTTTTTTTAATTCTTGAGTTTGGTTTGATTTGGGTTTTGAGATAGGGTATCTCTGTGTAGCCTTGGCTGACCTGGGGCTTGTTGTGTAGAATAGGCTAGCTTTAAACTTGCAGAGGCTCTGAAGTTTTGCCATTCAAGATGTATGCCACCAGATCCAGAAAAGTATTAGTTTTTAATGGTTACAAACTGTCAAATATTTACTAAGAAGGATGCACTCAATATTTTAGCATCAAGAAAAGAGTAAAATATCACCTTCTTGGAGAGCAGATGTTTACAAATATTAACATCTATTAATTTGCCATATAATCAAAAGTTTTCAAAGGGCAATCAAACCCTGAGCGAGCATCATTACAATCGCCAGTCCTTCAAATTGCCCCACATGGCTATTTTCAGCATTCAACCCCTTCCTTAGATCTAAGTCACCTTGTCTTTACCTGGGTCCATCATTATCATTCTCACCTCTGTCTGTCCCCCCTATTAATTCACCTGACTCCAGCACTATGGTAAAATCGTACATACGATAATATATCCCCGCATTACTTAGAACTGTTTTAGCTTAAAGTAACAGAACATCCAACTGAAGAAGGCATAGAGAATAATGACATTTATCATTTTATATAAAAAATACCCAAAGGTATTTTGTGGCCTGGTTAGAGCAATGATCAACTCCATATTATGAACATGGAATGCCTTTTGTAGCTCTGCATCTTCAGTAGAACATCGTACCAGTAGCCCTTCCTTTGAGAATCCCCTTTGTTGTAAAACTTCTTCTTTGCCTGGGATTCTAGGCATTGCTTGAGATGGTTAGAACATCCAGTGACCTTCTCAGGGATGTCTGTGCATCAGCTAACACAAACACATACATTCCTACAACACTGAACTTGCAGAAAGTTAGTATTTTTTTCTTACATGTGACTGGTTTGAGCTCCAGGAGGTCAGGGGAGATTATACCTTTCTGCCTAAGAGAGATAATGTACCTGTGGGAAAAAAAGAAGAAAACCCCATCCCCTACCAACTATGCAGTTTTCTACATTGTGGCCTCTTATGCATCCTCTCCCTCCCTGAGGCCTTTTGTGAAACTCAGTTGGACAATAGATCTATGTTCCTGGGTGTCACTCTTGATACCTGATTTTCTTCCATCAACTGTCCCACCCAAGTCTTAACATTTGAGCGGTGAAGATACAAACTTCTTTGCAGTAATACTGACCTACATATTTAGACTAAAGGTCTTTGTGTTTCAATATAGCAGTTACAGTTCTTTGACTGTTAGAAATCAAAGTGTTTATATATAAAAAGTTCAGTTTTTTAAGAGTGATATTTTCTACAGATCACGCATTAGCATGGATTGCTCTCTTAGAAAAATGTCCACTTACTTAAGCTAAATAATTAATTTGGTAATAGAAATCAAGGTATCATTTTTGGCTCCAACCAATCAGGACCCATTCCTTCCTCCTCATGTGATTTGATGCTAAGAATTATCACCGGGGATGACAGGAAATTTAAATAACACTAAAGCAGCTCTCAGTCAAGAATTTTGTTTGATTGTCAACAATGAGTGGAAAAGACATAAGCAGAGAGGAGCACAAATGCCTGGTGTTGCCCAGTCGTTTTAAGTCCAACACTAGGAAAGCAGAGGCAGGAGAACCTCTTTTAGTTCAATGCCAACCTGGTCTACATAGTGAGTTCTGAGATAGCCAGGAATTCATAGACTTCTATGGATTTTCTATCTTAAAACTTCAACAATAATAGCAAAAAAGAAAAAAAAAACCCAGAACTAATTTGTCATTCTGGAGTTCCTTCAATCTCCTCATCTTTATTGCGTATAACGACATCTTCAGAAACACTGCATGAGACCCAGTATTATGGATGCTCTGTGAAATCCTCACATCTGCTTTGTAGAGAGGAAATGGGATTAATAATGAGAAAGGGGGAACCGCTAAGAATTCCTTTATATAATTTTTATCAGAAGTTACCTTCTGAATGCATGTACTTTCAGCAGAGGCTAAAAGGAATAATCTTCCAGCTGCTACTATTGATTAACACAAGTCAAACATGGAATTCTTTTTACAAAATCATGGAGAAATAATAACAAACACAACTGGCATTTAGTAAAAAAATCCCATGATGATCAATAAAATAATTCTAATAAAATATGAGCATGGTCTAGCTGATCACCCATGTCTCCTTGTGAGCATCTTATATTATTTTATATCTTATATTATTCAGACACTCAGAGATAGAATATCAGAAACATTAGTTAGTGTCAAATGAGAATTAGCTAGAAATAAGTGTTTCACGTTGAAGAGCTGTGTAAGCTGATTGGGTGTTTCTAGGTCAACCAACTTAGTAAAGGACTTGCCCAGCATGTCAAGACCCTAGGTTTGTTCCCCACTACTGAAGAAAATGCTTCTTTTAGACACATTTGGATAAGATGGTTTTTTAAAAAAGAGTTGAAAAGATTAATCAACCTTTAAGACAATAACTTATTGTCCAGTACACACCGTCAAACCATTAGAGCATGGATGAATTCAACAGGTAGCAGAAAGTAACCATGAACGAATGAAAAACCAAGCAACCTGTAGTGCAATGATTGCTATGAGCAGGGTGGAGAATGAATGAGATAAAGATACACCATGTGAGAATCAAATAGAATAGATACATTTCATTAACAAAAATATCACATAAAGAGAATGTTTTGAGCTTGTTCTCTGTCTAGACTTCCCTAAGAGTGTTATGGTTTTGACTTACATCAAGGCTTTGCTTCTTCTGCTCTAGCCCCTTATACCTGTGTACAATCACGATCTTGTCTCATATTTGCATGTCTAGTTTTGTGACATGAAAAATGTCTTAAAAGGGTCAACCAATGGCTACATTTACTCCTGGCTTTGATTCTGCTTCCAATCCCTTTGCTCATACTGGAGTTATGACTCCAATTTTGATTCAGGTTTATCTTGGCTATATAATGGAGGTAAATGCATTCACAACCACTCTTCCACACAAATTCAAATACATAATGATCTAGCTGTTTTTTGCTATCAGTACTAGTCACTGCACAGATAACAGTCTTCCATTTAAAGACATGTCCTTATAGCATGCCTGTGGGAACAGCAGCATTCAGTCTGAGTCACAACAGCTGTTTTATGATTTCCAGTAAGATTTTGTTACTGACATTATGAGAGAAACATTATCATGTCTTATTTATAAGACATATTTACATGGTGTAAATGTTATATAGGAGGTCTCAAACTATTAGTAAATCATTTATCACTAGAGAAAAAGTAATTTTGATACGTGTTTCTAAGCCCTCTAACATTTGTGAAATGGTGGTTATGAGCTATTAGCAATGAGTAATGCTAAATGAGCTCTTGACAAAGAAACATGAAAAACTTTCATTTTCCCCCCTTTTCTTCTAATGTTTAGAGATTTTGCCATCACTGAGGGATGTGGAGCTAACCTATTTACACCGACTCAAACTTGTTGACATTTAAGTGTTAAAAAAAAACACTATCTAAGCAGTGGAAAGAATATAGGAATGACATTCACGAATACTTCCAGCTGTCAACAAGTCCGTTTTCATCCTAACTGTGAGCTCTTGAGGCAGTGTGAGCTTTGGAAGAGTGAGAAATACTGTTACCTCAGTTGCTTTGCTTTTTTTTTTAATTTTTGTAACCATATACTTGTCCGTACTAATTAGCAAAATATCATGAGCTGTTTCTCTCATCCCACATCTACTGTGCACAAATCTCCCTTAAACAATAGCAGAAAAAAAAAACTCAGGCATTCAGCAGACAGATGGAATAGGTGATCACTCACATGGAACCAAGGACACCACCATCCCATAAGAAAGAATTTAATTGCTATCTATTTTTAGTAAGTAGGTAAGTAGAAGTGCAAACTATAAAACATCCCTATGTACATTATTGTAGAAAAAAATTAAACAGTGTAGCCCCACGTTTCTTTTATATCCCGCTAGAAATCATAACCTTCGCTTTGATCATTAAATTAAACCAGAAAGACAGCAGCAAAACCTCCCCCTTCTGTCTCCGTTGGACATCCACTCCTGCCTGTGTCCACTCTGTTGCCGAGATAAATGCTTTCTCTGGCTGTCTCGTGCCTTTTCCTTTTCTGAGAGGACAGGGAGCTAGGCTCACAAATTGATGCCAGGAGAGCTTATATCACACCCCTGTCCCTTCTGAGAAACGACCTTACTGTGAGATGAGTCCCTAACTACTGCATTGTGGCAATCTGAAAGGATGCTAATAGTTCCTAAAAAGGACGATTGTGTGAAGGGATGATTAAGTATGATGAACTGCTCAGACTGACCTTTATCCCAAGCGCCATCACTTGCTAATTGTAGATGCCTAGCAAGTTACTGGGTTTTCTGATGCCTCAGTGTTCCCATCTGTAAAGTGAGGACTGCAATGATATGCATGGCAACAGGTGTGTGGGTTTAAGCACTCAGCACCACATGCTGCTCATACAAAGACTTATTTTACTTCTCTGTTCATTTCTGTCCTGCTTTTAATATTTCTAACTTCAAATTTTGGAAGGCAGTGACTAAAAAATATTAGCACAGGACATCAGTCATGTAAGTAGGGTCCTCATGATAACCCGAAAGAGGTGAGTCAAAAGTGAATGACACAGCATATTATTTTGTATGGGATTCAACATTTGAATCTATTAGAGGACGATGGTCAGGTGGTGTGATTAGAGTTTCTGAATGGTATTCTCACACTCCAAATCCATCGTTTACTCTCCACTGGTTTATTAATCTATGAATGTATCATATAATAAATCACTCTAATAAATAGTGATTTGAAAATAGCGTGTAACATACACACACATACACACACTGAACACATGCTTTAATTTTTGTATTTTTCTGAGCATGCTTTAGTTTAGCATTCTGGCATAAGCTTTCTGATGAACTTTCTGTCTACTGAGATCTCATCTAAAGGTATGACTAGAGAAGAATCTTCTTAATACTGTCAGCTGCAACATGGAGACAATCTAAGTAGAGAAACAAACCACAATTTACATCAAAATAAACTCAGATATCCCAGGTTTGTTTATTAATACTTATCTTACACTGCTTTGTCCAGTATTTATCTGATGTGGAATGTCCTTCTGTATATGAGTTGCTTATTATTGCTTGATGAATAATGCTGTTTGGGCCAATGACTTAGCAGAGTAAAAGCAGGCGGGAAATCAGAACAGAGATAGAATAGGTGAAGTCAGGGAGATGCCATGTAGCTGCCAAAGGAGAAGGGCACCCTCATGGTGATACAGAATAATAAAAAATGGGTTAACTTAAGATATGAGTTATCCAGAAATATGCGTAAGCTATTGGAGAAACAACATTGAAATTAATATAGTTCCCGTGTGATACCTCGGGTCTGAGCAGTCTGGAAATGAATGAGAAGTATCCTTCTACACTTGTGTAACAAGAAACTTAAGATGTACACTTTTATTATCTGCTTTTTAATATATCGATGGTTGTTTTTATTTATAAAATTTAATAGATTTAGCAATTTAAATTTTTTAAAGGATACTAATCTTCTTTAAATTCTCCTTGTTGATATACCCAATTCGAAGAAGATAAACAAATTTTAAAATTCAGAAAAAAATGATAACAACAAAGGGGAAGTTGATGTATTCAATTACTGAAAGGAAAAAAACATGTTTTTTGTTTTTTGTTGTTTGGTTTTTTTTTTTGTTGTTGTTGTTGTTGTTTTGCTTCCTGCAAACACTAAGCTACTGAAATTCCAGACTAAAAGCATGAACTCTTTGCTAACTGACATGTTTTCTTCAGGACATGGTAGGAACTTTCCATCCTTAATATAACTTTTTCCTTTGATAATCACTAAGCAGAGCACTTAAACAATTACCATCTAAATGCCATCAAGAAAATGTTGACAGAGTCTGGAATTAATTGAGGTAGAGCTTTGCAATGATATCTTTCATTCCGCTTCAACTGGAAACCGAATGCATCCCTACTTTCAGATTGAAAAAGTTCTTTCGCTGCTTATTGATACTGATACCTTAACTTCTACTCTAAGCGCTGACTTCAGTACTGCACAGTTTGTACCCCCTCTGGGTGTGTCAGGGAGGGAGCTAGTAGATTCTCTTGATTGAGATTGGAAGACTCACCTTGGCTGTTGCTTCCTCTGAGATGAAAACCTTCTGTTTTGGAGGATTACAAAGCTTAAGATACAAGCTACCACAGCAGAGGAGAAACAACAGATATTCCAAAGAGAGGTGAACAGTGCATCCTATAGTGATACTTGGTAAGACCACGAAGTAAACAGGAATGGCTTACGAAAATCCCTGAAACTGATCATATTCACTAGACTCTTCCCTCCTTAAACATAAACTGTAAGCACTGCTGAGTGATACCCTCAGATGAACTAGGTTGCCTAGAAGGGGCTCACATAAGCCAAGACACTTGTAAGAACCAGAGAAAATCTGAAACTGCCTGAAGAAAAAAAGTAGTAGCAACAGAGATGACCAAAGGAAATGACAAATGAATGAACTACCTGCAAGGGCAGTCTCCAAGCTCTTGAACTGCCTTCAAGCTGGGCAGCATTGGGCAGCACACTTCAGGTTTGTGATGGGATTTTAATGGTGTGGCAGTCATGGAGTCATTTATGTGCCTGTAAGTAATCCCTCGCCCATATTCCTCTAAGTAACCACAGCAAGACTCACTGAACTCACCTTGTCAGATTGTGGCAGTTTCTTTAATTTGATCTGTCATCTGTTCCCTGTCTGAGGTAAGGAGATATTTGCTCACAACTGTCTAGGAATAGTTTTACTGAAAAACTGAGGATGGCATACATGTTTGTTTGTTTGTTTTTAAGTACCAAGAAAACAAACCATGGACATTTATCACTTTCTGATTTTTAGCAATTGCTGAGACAATTGGATTTTAATAGGACAGTGTTTCTAGGAATTATTCTTAGCCTCCATTTTTGTATTTTCTATTAAATCTCACAAAACCATAATAAATATACGGACACAGATGAAAAACCAAAGTAATAAAATTACCTGCAAATATTGCTTGACCAACAGGTGATGTGGCAAAAAAGAGACCAATGGCAGTGACTAATTAAATATGTGACTATAAATCTATTACCCCTCTTCTTAACACATAGGTAAAGAAAAATTTTCAATAGCACAAAGTAAGTCACTAAATCATTCAAGCCAAGTCCATAGATGGTCAGGCTAGAATAGTGACCATTCCTCCAGCCGCTTTCTCTAGATGAAGTTATAGCTAGGACAACTATTAGAACACAATATAGGAAAACTTGTCATGGGAAGATAATATTCCACTTAGATATTAAACAAAATAATTTGGATAGTAGTTTTTATGTACAACTTTAGGCTTCATTATTTCTATCTGCTCACTTTTTCTGTAATGAAATTAAGCAAGGGGTTGGGAAAACTAGCTTAGTCAATAGTGTTTGGTGTATAAATACAAGCACCTGACTTCTGATCTATAGCACCCCAGGCATGGTGGTGATAAAATCAGCACTGGGGTGGCAGAAATGGGAAGGTACCTGGAGCTCTCTGGACAGCCTGTCTAGTTGATTCAATGTCCTTCAAGTTTTGTGAATGACCCACTATCAAAACTAAGGTAGTGAATAGTGAAGAAAAATATTTAATATCCACTGGCTGGCTTCTGCATGCATATGCAAACATGCAGACACACTTGCATGCGCATGTGTATACACACACCTGAGAAATTAAGTTGGAATGGAGTCGAGTATTGTCAAGCAAACTGGCTTTTATTATGTGATAAGGATTTGCTAAGAATCTTCTATCTTATTGTCTTAGCTATTTATCTGATGCTGTGAAGAGACACCAACACCAGAACAACTTTATGAGAAAAAGTATTATATTTCGGGGTTTGTTTGCTGTTTCAAATCATCTTGTTGAAAGTCTGGAAGGAGGCAGGCTAACTTGGCAATGGAGCAGTAGGTGAAAGTTTACATCTGATTTATAGAAAGGAGGAGGGCAGAAGGGGGGGTGAGGGAGTGAAGGAAGGAGAGAGAAATAAAGAAATAAAATTTATATGGAGAGAAATGAGAGGAAATAAGACTTTATTCTTGCCCCTTTATTTCTTCTCCTGAGGTTTCATAGAGTGCATTTATCTCCTTACTGTAAGTAGTAGAGCTTTATAATAACTATATCTAGAAATACTGGTTGAGAGCCGGGCGGTGGTGGCGCACGCCTTTAATCCCAGCACTCGGGAGGCAGAGGCAGGCGGATCTCTGTGAGTTCGAGACCAGCCTGGTCTACAAGAGCTAGTTCCAGGACAGGCTCCAAAACCACAGAGAAACCCTGTCTCGAAAAACCAAAAAAAAATACTGGTTCAGAAACTTCTTGATAGCAAAGAGGCAAGAAAACACAAGGATTCTGTAGTTAAAACTGCCAAATAGTTAGTTTTTTTACTGGCTTCCCAGACTTGTAACAAACAACAACCAGATGTATGCCATAAACAGAATTTTACCTACAATTAAGAAGTTCAGAGGCTTGAACTTGTAGCTCTAGATAGGGTTGTATGTGGGGGTTGAGGGGGCACCTGTTAGGAATGATCTGCTCAGTGTTTCTCTCCTAGCTTTTCCATTTTGCTCATTGCATGTAGATGTCTCTGATGGTTACTATTGCTACATAAATGAGATTTGGAATTACCACATGAGCAAGTTTTTGGGTGTGTCTGTGAGGAAGTCTTAGATTAAATTGAAGTATGAAGATGGGACTCACCTGTACTGTATAGCACCATTCCGTGAGTTGGTTTCTTCCACTACATATGTAAATACATATTTTTTAAAAAAAGGAAAGAGAAAGTCAAGTGTGGGCAATTATTTCATTCTGCTTCCTTGATGTGGCTCAAGTTCTTGCTCTCATGACGTCTATGCTGTGGTAGACTACGCTCTGGAACTGAAAGCTAAAATCGATCATTCCAAAGTTGTGTTTTCTTTTTTCTTTTTTTTTTTCAGATGCTTTGCTACAATAACAAAGAAAGTAATCCAGAATTCTGTACCAGGAGTAGGGCTGTTGCTGTGGTTCATCTGACCACATTGCTTGTTGGCCTTTTCATCTGGTTTAATATAAGAATTTGGAAAACAAGACAGTAGAGATAGAAAGTGACCATAGAAGACAGGTTATGAGGTTTAAGAATAAAACAAGAAGTTTATTGGGAATAGCTACCTATTGTTATGTTTATATTGTGACAAACATCTAGATATATTCTCCTCATTCTATCCACTGAATGAGGCTGAATTTAAAAGTAGTAGGCTCATATGTTTAGTGAAGAAAATTTCAAGCCATGTTAGAATTCAGGCTGTGTCATGGTTAACTGCTTATTTCTTATATCTAGGTCTACAGTGAAAAGGAGTAAAACGTATAGTAGAAACATATTAAAGTGTGCAGTTTTGTATAGAAAAGAACACAAAGAAGTATAAACCAGAAAAAAAGAAGGTTATTGAAAAGAAAAGTATTGACTCAGGATACCCAAAGACAAGTTCTCAACCAAGTTCTCAGCACAAATGAGATTTATTTGCCTTAGAGGGACAGAGGGTAGGGAATAAGAGATAAAAACAAGAGATAGAAGATGGGAGAGAAGGGGAAGGGAACAAGAGAAAGGAGGCAGGGACATTTGTTTCTTAGGGACAAATGACTACCTTGGAGTAGAAAGGAGATAGATACGACCCATAGGAAAAGTAGTAGATTTTGATTATACAAGAGGAAATTTAGGAAGAGGTGTTTCATTTTAATTGAGAATGTTAATTAGGTGAGCCAAAGGGGATTAGGGTTTCTGGACTGCAATATTTTGATAGCTTAACCTTGAAGAGTAAGTCCAGCTGGAACCTTGGGAGGAGGAAGTGACCAAATAAGGAAATAGTCTTTGGTGGCTAGGTTTAGGGACATAATCTACTGGTTTTTAGCAAAATAGAGGAGAGGGAAGGGCAAGGCCTACCAGAGCCAAGCTTGCAAAGATTGAGTTGACTAGAGTTCCTTCAGTTGTAATTGTTAAAGAGACTAACTGAATTAGTGAAAAACCTGCTAATTTTCACTAGAACAGTAGAAAAGACCAACCCCATGAATGGTTGCAGCTTATGAAATGCAAATTTGTTTAAAATATCACTGAATGAGTTCTCTGCTCAACAAAAATAACTTTCTAGAAACTATCAGGCATCATCCCAGGCAGGTGTCAGAAACCTTGAAGCATTATCCACTAGGTAATGATTATATGAGCAGGAAAATTTCAATAAAAAGGGGGTTAGGGAAACTTGTTCCATTTTTTTTTCCTAGAACTTGTTAAGACCAGGAAATATGTGGCATAATTGGAGTCCTATAGACAGATGTTTCTGTCCTGCACAGCCCCACAGTCATTCAGTCCCAAATAAACACATATAGCCTTATATTAATCATAAACTGTTTGGCCTATTGCTCAGGCTTTTTACTAACTAGCTCTTAAGACTTAAATTCACGCATATTTCTTTTCTATGTTTAGCCATGTAGCTTGGTACCTTTACTCAGTAAGGCATTCTCATCTTGCTTCTTCTGCTTCTGGATGATGACTGTGTCTCTGCCTTTCCTCTTCCCAGAATTCTCCTAGTCTGATCACCCTGCTTATACTTCCTTCCTGACCACAAGAACATTATCCCAGAGCAGCGTGCCTGCTAAAAAGATGATAAAAGACCCGGGAGTAAAGATGTGAAAGTGAAGAATAAGCTGTAGTTGAGCCCTCAGGATGTTGGAAATGTGGAAATTTTCTTGCATAAACCTGAATAGGCCCAAGAAAAGAGGCTGTATGTGTTAAAGGTAGCAGATCATGAGAAGAATTACTCAGACCCTTGAGAGCCTTGATAGTCTCACAAGTTCCACAAGCTAGACATAAAGCTGTAGAATTTAGTGTTTTTCCTACTATGTTTTGGTCTTTGGTTAAATCTTGTCATGTTCCTGTTACCCCTTTCAGAATGGGAATATTTACTCTGTGTCACTGTGGTCAGGAAGTCTGTGGCTTATTTTCTGATTGAAGAGGGCTCACAGTTTAAAACATCATCTGCATCTCAGTGGAAGCTCTGGTCTTACACTTTTAAACAGTGAGTGAACTCTTAAAGACTACAGGGACCCTTGAAGTAAGACTGAATGCATTTGTCATTACGAGATGACCATAACATGAGGCTATGGGCACAGAAGGTGCAAGGTGTATCTTAAGTATATCTTAAATGGTGTGTTGGGCTGTCAAGTTGCAAATGAAGACACTGGTGTTAATTAATATTATCAACATAAAAAGATCTGGAAGTAGTCATAGAAATGAACCTGTAGGCGTAGCTGTGAGAGATTTCTAGATTACCTTAAATGAGATGGAAAGATCCACCTGACAATGGATGGCATTATTTTACTAGCTGGGTTTCTCAACTACATAAAAAAGAGAAATAATTTTAATCAAGAGAGCTCATCACTCTCTACTTCCTGACTGTAAACAAGGTACTCAGCTGCCTCAGCTTCCTGCTGGCATAACTTACTGCACCCTAAAACTGTGATCCGAGCTGTACCATTCCTTCCTTGCAGTGCTTTGATCAGGTTTTGGTCTCAGCACCAAGAAAATTAACTCACAAAATGCATCACTCAGATGTCTTTCTTTTTTTTTTTTTTTTTTTTTTTGGTTTTTCGAGACAGGGTTTCTCTGTAGCTTTGGTGCCTTTTGGTGCCTGTCCCAGAAATAGCCAGAAATAGCTCTTGTAGACCAGGCTGGCCTCGAACTCCCAGAGATCCGCCTGCCTCTGCCTCCCGAGTGCTGGCAGATGTCTTTTTTTATTGCCAAAGTCTCCTTGTATTGAACCTCTACCCCGATGTCCTTTTTGTAAGAATATCAACTGTATGGAATCAGGGGTTCATCCTACTCCAGTAAGAGCTCAAGTTAACTCTTTGCAAATGTAAAGATTTTACCTCCTAAAAGATCATATTGTAAAGCAACCAAGCTAGGTTTTCAAAATATTAATCTTTGAGGGATCGAATTCAATCCAGAATAGTACCTCTAACAAGAGAGTGATGAAAGGCTATTTTTAAGGCTCAGGCAGGTTGACTTTCAGCAGCTCTTTTTAAAGTCAAAGGAAGGTAGAGAACTAACCAGAATGAGAAGTCAGAGGAAACTGTGGGAGGTAGACTGGTCAGAAAGGAGGGTGGTTTTGGGAGTGGCAGAGTGATAGGGATCCTTCAACCCCCAACACAGCAAAGCTTAACAAAGCAGCATAAAATTCAGGTAGCCTCTGGAGTAAAGAGTAGTCAATAGGTGAGTTTTATAGTATCAGATTGTGTAGAAGGATAGAAGACAACAACAAATAAAGTACTGGAATAGCTAGTCTAAAAAAAAAAAAAATCTACTGGAATGGCCAGCAGAAAGGCTTTGAAATACTGGTTGGTAGTTGGTTCTGATCCAAGACGCCACTGAGATTTTAAAATGTGGATGGTAGGACTAATGTACCAGAACAGAGATTCAACTTTGGCCTTATTACTGGATTATTTATCATAAAATCTGGTAAAAGTAAAAATGATAAAAAAAGAAAGAACATGAAAATAAGGATAAATAGAAAAAGTGAAAGATCAAAGATTAGGATGCAGAGTCGTTCTTGAATTTATCAGAACATTTAGCGTCATTATAAATAACATCGTTGGCATGACTTTTGTTCAGCAAACCACTTCTGAATATTTAAAATGCAATTAGTGATTTTTTTTAAAAAAGTATACATTTCCTGGAAACCGATTGGATATAATCAGCTTTGTCTAAGACATTTTCTTTGGAAGTAATAGATAATGAGGCTCCAAAGAAAGCAAGCTAAAGTCTCATTTATTAATGGGGTTCTTAAATGAGCCACTATCCTTAGAAGAGGGATTTGCGCATACAGCAGCAATGCATGAATGTTCGCTAGTATTATTAGGCTGCTTTTAATTCTTCACAGGACAAAGGAAATAGAGCAAAGTATAAAAGGCCTGGAGTAAATTTCTTGGATCTTGGCCTCAGTGAAAAATATCATTTTGGGTGCACTAATATTTACTCCAAGTTCCACTGAATAAAATGCTGCAAAAACCTCAATACTGACATTTGAAAAAACAGAACCCATATGCCACTGTGCCATAGCTAAATTGGTAGTCCTGGGATGGAAACATCTGAGGGTTTGGTGTTTTCCTGAGGATAGCTCTGCCTGATTTTTCAACAGGGCACCTGCTGCTTATCTTCTTGGCAAGGCATCTGCTTTTTCTCCCCATGCCTGGGCTATCTTGCCTTCTTTCTGTGAGTCAGCTACCTTTACCCAGGCACTTCTCAGTTGTTCTGCCACTCTGTCTGTGGCTTGCTAAAGCACCTCCTTTTCCTTTATAATAGTTTTTCCTTTCTTATACCAACTGTGCCTTAATTGGGTTACAGTGAGGCAGCCTCTCCCAGCCATCTTACCCCAAAGTCCTAGTAAGTTCTTTCAGCGACTTACTTGGAAGGAGTATTAAAATAGATTTCTTTAAAAGTAGAGTTATTTTTTCCTTGCTTTGAACCATAGTCACACCATGTGACATAGGCTTTGAAGAAACAATCCTCTTCTTTTAGGCTCCTAGGTACTAGAATTGCAGGCGAGAGCTGCCATGGGGGGCTGGGCACAGGATCTCTGCAAAATGTGAGAAGAGAGTTAATGTTTTCTGGATGAGATCATTGGAGACTCTCTGAGTTTGTTTGTGTGGGTATTTTAAACGCCATGAAGAGTACAAACTGAGGCTCAAGATGAAAAGATTCTCATTTACTATATGAATGGAGATAAATTCCTATAAACAACTGAGAATGTATTGAGGGAAAGAAAGATCTGGCAAGAACAATGTTAGTTTTTGTATTATTATTAATTTCAACTTTTAAAGATGCTTTTAGTTTTATTTTTCAATGCAAAAAAGAAATATTTGACAAAGTATAACTGTGTATGTTTATGATATGCAAAGTTCCATCTATATATAATGTTGGATGGTTATCCATCACTTCAAACACTTTACATTGCTAGAATATTTCAAATGTACTTTTTTGCAAGTATTAACCATATGAGATTACTAAGTATCATCACAACACACTTCAATAGATATCAAAAGCTTCTTGCTAGCTTCTGCAGATCTTTAGCATCCTTTTGTTTGCTAATATTAATATTAGCTTGCTAAGGTGGTTCAAATGTCGGGAATATTCCTTTAGCAAATGCTAAAATCGTGGGGGAAAACGACTCTTATAGACATGAAAAAGATTTAGAAATATTCTCATCAAAAGTCAAATGCCCCAAATTTGGCCCTATCATCTTGTTATCAAGAGAGGTTTCGCTTATTACCAGGCCCAGTCCCACTAGTTAAACTCTTGGAAAAAAAAAGAGTTTCTTACTAGTGCAAAGTAACTATAATAGTTTCTCACCAACACTAGCTATCAGGCTTCTCTTGAAGACCTTCTAGTCCAGGGCACATCATTTGCTTTAATTCTCCCCAAAGATTCTTAACTCTCCAGTTAATGCCCTAACATAAATTATTCTGTTTGGCTTAGAAGCTTTTCTCATTCTCGTTTTCTGTGTTAACTCTGCCTTCTATTTATATCCTCTTTGCTGTCCTCACCCAAGCCCGCTTTCCTGCAACACATAACGTTCAATAGCAGCAACACTTAACTTGTTGGCATTCTTTGTATACTGTTTTAAATGATGAACTCTCTTAGTTTCCCTGACTAGATCGTAATGTCCTTGGAATTCAAGCCTGTTATGTAACCATCCGGGCTTTCTCAGTGTGACCCTAAAACATAGCAAAAGTATTCAGGAACTATCCAGGGATCAATAGGTTGTGACAGAGGCATAATAAGGATGCTTTAGGCTGAGCAAAACTTCACACACAGTAATAATTCTGTGTACCTCCATAGCTTGGTAGTTGATACGAACTTCTGCATGGGTATAAATCAGATTTCAGCCCACCAGGTATTGTCACTAACCACTTACACTCTGGGTCCTAGGTTTCTCACCTGTAAAAGAGAAGTAATACTTTATTCATGAAATTCTTGTCATGATCAAGTGTAAAGTTTGCTAAGGCTGGTTGCATCATACATGATTGAAAGACTCAATAATTGTAGCTCTTCATAACCGTTTTCATCGGGTTTTTAGATAATTTTAATTCGTAATGGGTCTCAATAATATACAGACACTCAGTGATCCCTAATTAATTATAGAAATTGAGAGTGGTAATCAGTAACCTGTCTAAGACCACGTCGTTTCTAAGTACAGGAGTTAATACTTATAATACAATTTTCTTATTTCACTTCGGAATTACCTGGTAATAAAGGGACTTTGTTTTTAAAAAAAAAACCTAAGATGTAATTTCAAATATGTGATTATAATTGCACTTAGGTTCATAAGGTTCCAACTTAATATACCCCTCCTACTATGATGTCCTTGGGATTGGTATTAAAAGTGGCATAGAAAAAAGAGAATGATGTTTACTCTATATCCTCTGTTTTTGCTGTTTTTCCCCCTGGGTTTGATGCAGATATTTGTCTGTAACTGGTTCTAGAATGGGCAGGGAGTACATTATTATTATTATTATTATTATTATTTTAAATTTAGACTGGGGTAAGAAAGGGTGACTATGGGACTCTGAGGAGGTCTCTTTTTACTTCTATGACCTTATAAGAAGAGATATCTTGGCACTAGGTAAATTTCCAGGAATCCACAGGATGTCCGAGCTGAGAATCTAAGCAAGAGTGGAGAGGGTGTCCTAACTGGCCTTCCCCTGTAATCAGATTGATGACTACCTTAATTGTCATCACAGAACTTTCATCCAGTAACTGATCAAGCAGATGCAGAGATCCACAGCTAAGCACTGAGCTGAGCTCCCAGAGTCCAGTCAAAGAGAGGGTGGAGTGATAATATGAGCCAAAGGGACAACATTGTTATGGGGAAACCCATAAAAGCAGCTGACCCAATCTAATGGGTAGGGTGAGCAAGAGGAGGGGAGGGAGAGGCAACTGGGATTGGTATATAAATTTAAAATTTATATAAATTGGTTTATAAAATTTAAAAAAGATTGTTTTTAAAATTAAAAGAAAAAAGAAAAGGTACCCTTGTATTTGTGTAGTTCACACCTCTAATCTCAGTATTTGGAGGCTGATGCAGGTTGCGAGTTCCTAGGTTTCATAATGAGACCCTGCTTCAAAAATGTCTGTCTTCTCCTAGCTGCTGTGTCTAGATGTAACTCCCGGGAGGCATCCTGTCTCCATTAAAAAGAAAGTTGGGCTGCTTTCAGAAATACCAAAGAATGATATGGAGATTACTCAGGTTGTTGATTACGTTTTTGCACATGTGATTTAATTGTTTTAGATTTCCAACAATATGAAAATATTTGCGCATTAAGTCAAGCTTCAGTGGGGATTAAATTTTTTGGAGGGCGGCAGCCAAAGAATGGTAACTATTCCAATGAGACTCAGAAAATATTGGGAAATGGGAATAGGAGACAAGAATGCAGGGTTTTTTGGTAGAACAGTCAACAAACTATTGTAAAGATTGGACCTAAGAACAGCTTTGAACCCAAAGATCCAGTTATCCTTGTAGACTGCATTTTGTAGCATCTCCGAATGTGACAAGCATTTCAAAGCTTCCAGTCAATGTATTTAAAATGGGCATGACATTTTCAAGGAGAGGAAATAAAGTCACTGCTTTAGCCAATGGGCTTGGGGGTCATCTTAAACTGATAGCCCCCATTCAAGAGCCGAAAATAAGCTGGGCAAATGGAGGCAGGGAGGAGTACTGAAGAATACTCGTTAACAAATCTCAACGATAACCTTCCACCATTGAGATAATAAAGAGTAGAAACCCTGAAATACATTCTTGCAAAGCAGACAATTAGATCAGAAACTTCACTCAATTTCCCAAAAGACCTGGGTCCCTTCAATTGGGAAGAGTTTAACATAGTCTAGTTTTTTTATATATATAATGGTTTTGTTTTGGATAACAAATAAAATCTCTTTCTTTTACTTTTTCTAATCATCAAACAAAATGTTTATTCCTTTCTTTGCATCTCCCATCGCGGGGGAGTGATGATGATGGCAATCTTTACATACGGCCTGCCACTCAGTATTATACAATGTTGTTTAAATTTAAAGTCTTAACAAAATCAAGATATTAATTGCCACACCTACATAAAAATGGGTGTTTAGCTTGATATTAGGACCTCAAATACTCAGGGAAGAAGTCATTGATTGATCTTATTTCTGAAAATTACCAAAAACTGTTATCACATACATTTATATATTAACAGAGTTTTAAGTCGTTTACCAGATTCTGGGCTTCTACCTGAATCTGAGATTCAAATTCTGGTCCTCATGACTAATGTTCTTACATTTCAAAATTTACCACGCCATCTAGTAGACTATCATGATATACACAAAATTTAACTTCAGTCTTGAGATTTACCAGCTAAAAACAGCTTTTAAACACTAATTTATCCCAAACAAACAAACACTTAATCAAAATCTATCATTATGGAGTTGTGAATTCTGAAAATGTACTTTATTTATAATTGTTTGCATTTTTACCATAGGAATACCTCCTAAAAGTATAATCTCAAATTGTTAATTACTGAAACTTAGATATAGGCATATATCTTTTATGTATAGATGTGATGATCTATCCTTCTTAGTTTTAAAGATGTTAAGGGGTAGGTGGACTGGTTCAGACATAAATGTTCATTTAGGATAAGAAAGATGACGCTTTTATTAAAACAGAAGCTTGACCAATAAGATAGATCACCCGGTGTAAAAAGTGCCCGAGTTTAGCACCCAGATCTCACGGTGGAAGGAGAGAACAGACTCCCACAAGGTGTTCTCTGATTTTCACTTGTGTCTGATGTACCTAAATATATTCTCTCTCTCTCTCTCTCCCTCTCTCTCTCCCCTTTCTTCTTTCTTTCTCTTTCTTACTCACTCAAATAAAATAAAATTGAAACAAAATGTAATCAAATGTACTTCATCTCCAATGCTAGAAAAGACTTTTTATGAGTTCATCGATTGCCTAACACACCTATATTTTTCATCCATTTTTTTCTCTTGGTAAACTCTTCATAACCAAAAAGTGTTATGTTTCAACAGAAAGATTATTAACTGAATTCCATGTTGAGCTTCATGAGAATTTGAACATTTTTCACATTATTAATAGCTTCAGAAAGTTGATTTTGTTCAAAAATCATTTTCAGCACAATATTAAAGTTGTAACCAGGTTTGGAAAACTTCCATCAAGTTTCCTTTTTAGGTGAACTGTGTGACATATACTTTCTGATGTCACTGTAATAGCTAATACCCTAGGAAATCTGGAGTTCTAGTGCTATGATTGATGAAGGGCACAGATGGTTCTAAATTTATATATTCATTTACAGTGAGTATATTCCTAAAATGAAAACAAATAATTTTATTTTTACCAGAAGTTGGTGTGGCCTGTTGCGGAAAACTTTGCAAGTGTTTTTGTTGTTGTTGTTGTTGTTTTTGTTTTTGTTTTTTTTTTTCTTATACGACATTTTTCTGCCATGCTGCTCCCTCTGCTGCTATTCCTGACACAGTAAGGTCTGCTGGCTTGTGTGTGTAAGAGAGCAAAGTGGCCTGGTTGCATTTCCTTCAGTAAAAGGTCTTGCACAGACTTAACGCCATGCAGCTGTGTCTGAAAGTTACACCAATGTTTTCCAGTATGCCCCAAGCTAAGTGTATCTCCACTGTAGCCTCCTTGAAACAATGCTCCTCAAAACCACTGGTCTCCAGAAGTCACTTGACACAGATATGAACAGGGTGGAGTCAGCATTCACTAAACCTTTGTGCTAAAATGCCTTAGTTGGGACGTGTTACAGAAAGACATAGCATCTAAGCACACTGCTACTCACCCCTGTCCCTGGGTCTTGGAAGAGGACTGTACAAAGAAATATCTCTGCATCTTCAGGGTGATCAGCATGCCTAGGGCCCACTCTGATTCCTGGGTAACGTGGTTTTGCATTTACACCACTGGTCACTCCAAAAGCTGGGTTAACCAGCAACTCGGAAAGCCTTCAACTAGCAGTCTTTATCATTGTATTTGATGACTAGTACAGACCCTAAAGTTTTCAAATTAGTTAGCAGCTTTCACTTATAAATCTTTTATAAGAATACAATCAGTTAGTAGGCAAACAACCAGTGTGTGTATATATATATATATATATATATATATATATATATATATATTCTCTTCTGAGAATATCTATCTATCTATCTATCTTCTGAGAATATATATATATATATATATATATATATATAATAAGTCTAGATTGATCTGACATGTGAGACAGCGTGTGGAGAAGAATGAACTGAAATGAAAATACAATCTGGAAGAATAACTTCCAAACAGTGCAGGCGGGACGAGAGCCCCACTGCTGACCCTTTATGACTCCCCCAAAGCCCCATGCTCCCATCCTTCACTGTTAGCACCATGACACACTCCTAGGCAGCATGAGGGTCAGGGAGGAAAGGCTCTGAATTCTCACACCGCAACATGGAGAAAAATCAATTTCAATCCTCCAAGGATGATATACTGCCTCTGAGGGTCACCAAATGGTATCAGTTCTCCGAGACCCTTTAGACTTGAAAGGAGATTTCCAAAAATCACCACACCTCAAATTTTAGCCTGTGTGTTGAAAGCGTACACTGGATTTTTTTTTTCCCTTGAGTTTCCCGGGAGTTTTTCATCAGTCAATGAAAAGGCTAACTGTTGAACAAACCCACATAAGCAAAATAATTTGCATACTTTTGGGAAAACGATTTTGCCATTAATCATAGGAGCTGACCTTGTGGTTAATAAAAGGACAAAATAAAATAGTTGAGTAATATTTAGAATGAACAGCGAAGACGTTAGTACAGTAAGAAGCATAAAATATACGTGGCTCTTCCGTGGTGTCCTCTACTCCTTTGTCTGTTTGAAATTTGATGTGGGATACAATTTTAACCAATAAAAACAAAGTGTTTTTCTGGGGCCTCCGTTAAAACTTCTGCCTAACTTGTCCATGAGGGCTTGTGGGAATAACAGTCATTATAGATGCTGCCGGCTTAGGTGAGGAGCTAGCATGAAATTTTAGAACAATTGCCAGTTACAAAGGTCAGACTCTTTGCCCCGGGATCCTCTGCCTGTCCTTGCAAACAGGTGACAGGCAACTTAGCGCTTGTCCTCCTAATATTAATTGTCTTTCGCCTTAGAATACGTAACTATTTTGATTTCTCACATGTGTTGTTTAATAAACAATTTTGAGAGGAGAGAATTATTCTCTATTGCTCAGGTAGGCACAGAGGAATTCTCAGTACCTTAGAAGAAAAGCAAGAGAGGCCTAGCCAGGAGAAACCTTGAAAGCAGATTCACAGCGATGCAGCCACAAGAAGGAAAGCAACAAGCCTCTACTAGCAGCCAAAGGCCAGCAGCAGCTCTTCCTTGCCTGCCTCAGGAAAGAATATGGCTCCTTCCCTCCTTCATTCCAACCTATTACCCAGTCTCAGACTGCTGACTGCAAGAGCGGCAAAGAAGCAGGCATATGTGTTTTAAAGCCCTAAATTTAAAGAAAAATAAAAAACTTCTACTAAACTTACAGTGGAATGGTCAGCTAGAAAGAATCATGAAGTAACTGCCAATTTTAGATTTCAGCTAATTTATAACTCTGCTTGAAAGGGTTTCAGATCTTGCACTCCCAGACAATACAAACCCACTTCCATTCAAGTACCTCTTTTTCGCCGTCCTTTGGAGCAGTTCACACAATATGCTGTCTCTGTGTTTCTGTTAAGATTTTGTTACTGCTCACTTGCCCTAGTTTGAAACCTTTGTATGAGATCTTGAGTGGTAACCTGCCTTGTAGATCTCAAAAGAAAATGCTGCCGCCGCCACCACCAACACCAACCCTCCATCACCTCTCCACGACATCACCACCAATCTCCACCACACCTGCCGCCACCTCTACCACCCCTACCCCCCCACCACCATCACGACCATCATCACCATCACCACCACCACCACCACCACCACCACCACCATCATCATCACCCCCACCCCCACCCCCACCCCCACCACCATCACCACCACCACCACTGGTGTTCAATCTGAAAACCACTTTGGTTTACTTCCTAGGCTACATGAGTCTTCCTGACTAAAACAAAGATAAGTTTTTAGTGCATTTGTACATAAAAATACAGCAAAATTATTTACTGAAAATTATAAGATTTTCTGTACAGAATTATACTGCTATTTCAAAAGAAAAAGTAACAGCCTTCATGTTGTATTAGCTGTGCTACGTAGATTGTGTTTTGACGTCATTGTTAGGGGGAGGGATGGTTACTAAGAATGGTATCTAGTAATGTTGAGCTGGATGTTGAAAAGAGCATAAATCTATTATTCTGTGTATGATACTCCAATCGCTACCAGTTTTTCATGAAAATGAATAATCTAAAGCATTTTTGTAAATATTGATATGAAATATTTGAATTCTGTGAGTTCTTTTCTCAAAACTTTATGCTCTATTAGCACAACCCAGATTCATATTTAATTTCATCTCGGGAGTCACTGGAGTATCACTTCTGAGGCAGTGGTCACCTTGTGGAGGTTATTAAGTATTTTGTAGAAGTTTTTGGTTTTGGTCTATGGCAGGAAGATAATGGCCAATAAGAAGCATAAGATTATTTCGCCTTCCATCAGCACTTTAATCCACCCTAGAAGTCCTCATAAATAGTATTGGAGATCTTGCCCACACTTATCGTTGAAATGGCAGAATTTAGAAGAATGAGACATATTAGATTCAAAATCGTGTCTTCCTTTCCCAACTAATTTTACTAAATATGACTGATTCATTTTCTTCTAAATGTCAATTTCCTATTTTGTAAAATGAAGTTAACCACAGTAATTAGTTCCTAGAATTAATGCTGTATAGAAATGTGCATGAAGTATCCCATAAATATCAGGTCATTTTCGTTTCCTAGATTTGGTTAGGACTTTATGAATTTACATGTAATTTACATGTCAGACCTAAATGTGTTCCAACTATTACTGCATGGTCTGTTTTTATTATTTTATTATTTATACAACAGGCTTAGTCCTTGTCTGACATTTGGACCAGATTAAGGTGAGTGTCTATTAATCTAATTGAGATCACAAGAGCCTTTCCATCATGTAGCTCTGTCTTCCTCTTCTGAACTCACTTGAACTACAAGGTGAAAGATGCAGTAATTCTTTTGGGGGCTACCAAAATGATGGAGTGAGGATGCCTGTTAATTCTATGCTTATTAGAAAAACACATAACTCATAACAGCTTCAGTGATGAGGCAACTCACTGTGTGCAAATGTTTATGTTAGCAAACATGGAAAGGGATTTGCCATAAATGGGAGAAAGGCAATGGTTTCAGGATCTTGGACTATTCACAATTTTTGGTAGCTATAGTGTCCTATACAGAAATAGATACTTGTAAACATATAATGAAGTAGTCATTTATATTCACTTGGAGCTTAGCTCTGTCGTTTAGTCAACTGGGCTTCTGGGGCTTTGCAATTTTCCAAACATCAGTTGTATAGAGAGATTCCCTGACACAATTTATGCCCTTAAGGAGGCTGAAAGGAAAAGGAGACAATCTGAACATAAATATACATGGGAAAGGGCAAATAGAAGATAAAATGTGAAGGGGACAATGCCTTCCTGGAATATAACCATGTGTTTTATGGTGCACATTAATGAAAGAGGTAGATCCAATGAATAGCTCCCTAGACACATAGACTGGAGTATATCAGGGTCCTTGAAAATTAACTTCTCATGGAGCAGATCCACTTTAAAGAACTAAAAATGCCATCAAGCACATCTAATCTAACAACAGCATCTGAAAACCACAATTGCAATGACAGTAAAAATAAAGGCTTGCTTTGCTCTTGAGATATATAACAAATACATTACATATGTAGAATAGACCAGATAAATAGGTCCCAGACTTGGTTAGAAATACCTGAAAATATCAAATGCTTTTTTCTACTTCAAGAAATTTTAGTGGTGTGTTGATAGTACACACACACACACACACACACACACACACACACAAACTGAGTTGGTTTACCAAAGAATATACGGTGATCCACGGTGTTTTTCTCTTTTGCTGTGCAGTTCTTATTCAACTACTTCGTGACAAGTAGCTCATATATTTTTGCTTCTTCTGTATATTAAACATAGTTTTTCTTTTGAAAGTAAAGTCGTACAAGTTTCAAGCAAAAACTTCATAAAACGTTAGATTTGAAGAAGACCCCCATAACACAAACTCTGAAACTCTTGCCTAGCTTAGAACTTAAAGACGATCCATAATATTGAAAGTGGAATGTTTTTTTGCCATATTGGAAAATATTTAATTAAAATAGTTATTTTCAATTCAGTGTTTTGCCATGTATTAGTTACTAAAGAACATTAGTGAGATTCTGTTTCAGTCAAGACAAAACAAAGCAGAAGGAGAACTCTAAATCACCCTTCAGTGAGCAAAATTCAGACCTACCTGGCTGATTGAATTAAAAAGTCCAAAAAGAGATAGGTTTTATGGTCACAAAATCATCCCGAGTGAAGTAACTCAGAACCCAAAACACTTGCATGGTATGTACTCACTCCTAAGTAGATATTAGCTGTAAAGTAAGGGATGATCATACTGCAATCCACAGCCCCTAGGTGGCTTCTTAACATGGGGGGCCAAAGTGGGGACAGAGATCCATGGATTTCCCTAGGAAGGGGAAATAGAAAAACATCTTCTGGGTGGACTGTGGGCTAGCAGAGTTGGGAACATGAGGATTGAATTGAGAGGGTGTGTAGAGGGGGAGAGTAATGAAAGAAATTTCTTCATGGGGGTCATTTAGGGTCAGGTAGAAACCTAGTGCCAGGGAAGCTCCCACAAATCTACAAGAATTACCCCAACTCAGACTCCCAGCAATAGCAGATAGGTAACCTGAACTGCCCATCGCCTGTGAAAAGATTGGTAACTACCCCAGTTGGCATCCATCAGAGAGCCTTCATCCAGTGGTTGGTAGAAACAGATGCAGAGATCCATGACCAAGCACTGGATCAAGTTTGGGGAATCCTGTTAAAGAAAGGGTGGAAGGATTGTATAAGCCAAGTGGGTCAAGGCCATCGCAAAGGAACCCAGAGAAACAACTAACCTGGCTAATAGGAATTCACAGACTCTGGACCAATAGCATGGGAATCTGCATGGGACCAACCTAAGCCCTCTACATCTGTGTGAAAGTTGTGCAGCTTGGTTTACTTGTGGGACTCCTAGTTTTTGGAGCAGGGCCTGCCCCTAGTGCTTTGGGTGGCCTCCAGGAACCTATTCCTCACATTGAATTGCCTTGTCCAGCATTAATACAAGGGAAGGAGCTTAGTCCTACAATCACTTGATATGTCATGCTTTGTTGACACACATGAGAGGCCCTCCCCTTTCTGAACAGAAACAGAGACGCTGGCAGAGGCAATGTGGGGGGATAGGAGGAGAGGCGGGAGAAGAAATTGCAGTTGCGATGCAAAATAAATGAATACATATAATAATAATAATTAATAATAATAATAATAAATAAGGTGAATTTCTGAGTCCAGGATGATTGATTTGAAAATAAAGGCTAGCTTTGCAATGAAGTTTTCTAAGAAAGGCTTTGTCTAAGTAGAGTAAGCTGGATCAATGGGTCTAAGGTTTGCTTTAAAAGTTCTGAAAATACACAATGTCATTTTCTTTCCCAAACAATTATTTTCAGAAGGTGTGTTAGAACTAATGCTATTTTTATTTTTCTAATGGTTTTAGAGTATATAAAGTTAAGCCAGGTGCATCTTAATGAAGGGATAATGTGACAATTGCCATTTGATAAATTGCCATTTATTTGCCAGATATCAAGGGATGAATTATTCAAGGATAGAAACTAATTGGTTTTCCTTTTAAATAAGTAGTTGTTATTTTGGCTTAAATTTTAAATTGTATCCAGAAGGTCATATGGTGAAGATGTAGTCTCTATCTGATGGGGCCTTAGAGATTGCGGAAACATTAGGAGCAGAAACCAATATAGAGGCAGGAGCTCATTGGACACTGACTTGAATGCTGTGCTGAGATACTGTCTCTGTCTCTTGTTTGCTTTCTGGTCACCATGAGGAAAGCTTCTTTTCTCTGGCATGCACTTCTAATTGATAAAGTATCTCACATCAGTATCAAATGGAAGAACCAAGTGACCATGGACCATGACCTCCAAATTCTCAGTAGTAAATGTTTCTCCCTTTTAATAGTTCATCCAGGTACTTTGTTGATATGCAAAAACTGACTGGCCTAATTTCTTGAAGAGTAAATAAATAGATGAAAAGCAAGAAAATCAAGCTTCAACTAAAGATAACTTTTTAATAAAAATCACCCTGTGAATTTTGCAATTTGAGATTTAAGAACTGAAAATGCAATGCTATGGCAAAGCACCTTGTATTACCATTTATATGAGCTACTCTCTTATAAATTACTCTCATTTGTAGGAACTCAATGTCTTAAGATTATTCGTATAAAAATATGAATAAGTAAATTCTCTTATTTCAGAAATAGGCAATATTTCTCCCAAAATATATAAAACATTGAAGACTAAAATAATCATTCATCTCCATTAAGGCAATATTTTTCTAAAGAATTTTTAGTTTTTACTCTGGAAAATGTGTTTATCATTTTCTTCAGATTTCTATTGTTGTGTTTAAAAAACTATGACAAAAAAAAACTGAGGAGGAAAGGACTTATTTCATCTTACAGTTTCTACATCACCATCCCGGGAAGTCAGGGCAGGAGTTCAAGGCCAGAACCTGGAGGCCGTGGAGGAGTACAGTTTACTGATTTGCTCCTCATGGCTCTCCCAGACTGCTTTCTTACAGACAGCATCCAGGACCACCTGCTTAGGGGTGGCACTGTCCTCAGTGAGCTGGGCCCTCCCACATCAATCATCAATGAGGAAAACGCACCACAGGGTGGCACACAGGACAAAACAGTGGAAACATTTTCTTGATTTAGGTTTCCTCTTCCCATAGCCTCTAGCTTGTGTTGAATTGACATAAAAGCAGCTGGCAAAACCATTTGTAGTATATCCTATATTGTTTGATTAATAACATAACTCTACTAAGAGCTACATACAGGATATTTTTAAAACTTTTATTTCATAAATTGATGTGTGTGTGGTGACACGTGCCACAGCATGGGGCCTAGAAAAGAGGATAGGTCGCTGGAGGTGGTTTTCTTCTGCCACTATGTGGTTTTCTGGGGATCAAAGCCATATCATTAGGCTTGGTAGCAAGGGTGTTTACACCACCAGAGCCATGTAGGCAGCTCCCAGAAAACCTCTTTATCGAGAGAGATTTGTGATTCATCTTGAATCAGTATCATACTCATGCAGGAGGCAGAAGAAAGCCCACATGTTCAGGACAGCCTTGGTAATATGTTAAAATAGGTCAAATGAATAAATAAATATATAAATAAATAAATAAATATGGATCTAACTATTTCTAAATCATAATTTAATTTGTCTATCTGTTTTAGGTCAAGACAAGATGTCAGAGTGAATAGAAAAATTATTTCAAGCAAAATGTTATGATTCATTTGACAAAAATTCTCTTGAGGGGATGGAATGGGCTGTTCGATTCAAAAATGGAAAAGAAGAATGCAAACTTTCTTTCTGTTAAATAAGATTGTAAGCACAATGGTGGGCAGCTTTCAGCATGATATAGGAGCATCCATATTGGTTAAAAATAGTCATTTGGCTTCACACCTTACTTGGCATCTACTGATTTTAAGTGTAAGCTTAAAAAGTTTAACTATCAATGCAAAATTATACAGGAGTATGCTTGACTTGAAAGCATACTTTTACATTAAAAAAAAACTGAGAGATTTTGAGAGCATTTCTCCCAGTGTTTGGGACCAAATTCTACCTCAGCCCAGACTGGCAAGTTCCCTTAAGGATGATTGTCCGTATCTGAGTTTCCACTCTTGCCCTAAGGAGGGACAATAGATTACTTTCTCTACATTCCAAGCACTGAAAGAATGGCTTCAAAGAGAGTTCCTTCCTGGATTCCACATCTAATGTCTGAATCTCTTGGGGGCAGGGTCTGAAAGTGGAGGCTCCCTCAGGAGCTGCTCTGTGGGACAGCTGAGCCAAACAAGACGCCTGAGCCAGGGAAATTTTGCTCCCATGGACTTTGAGCATGTTTTCTGAGCATGCATTGTCAGCATTGGGCTTTGCACTCTTACCACAATAACAGACCCAAAGGGTCAAGATTTCTGCCTGACTTTGCTTGTTTATTCTTGTATTCCCAGGATTTACAGTAAGCTTTGTCCATAGTAGCTGCTCAACACATATGGCAAACAAATTAGAATACTAATTCCTTCAGACCATCAGGCAACCCCTCAGTTCTCATCTCGGAAACCAGATCAAACCACAAATCTCTGACAGACTTTGCTTGACATCAGACCATCTCCATGAGTGGATTTTCTTTCCACAGGTATCGAGAAATCCTGATCTTCATCTAGAGCATGTGGATAACAGTGTATCTAGTTCAGAGACAGTCATCACTCTGAGATGCTCTGCCTGCTGGATTCCTGCTACCCCCTGAGCTCACACTCAATACCTGTTTTGTTCTAGAGTATTGAAATCAGACCAGAGGACAGTACCTCCCTAGACCTCACTTTTTTCAAGCAAAGTATCTTGAGAAGAGGGTGACATTCATTTTAGCTTCTTTTAAAGTGGGCAGACTGAGCAGATTTGTTTGTGGTGTTAAGAAACAATAGGGTGTAGATGACAGATCCAAGAAAAGGGGAAGATCTATAATTGGGTAACAGTATAATTTTGGAGAAAAAATAAAAAATCATGAGCAAGTCGGAACAAAATATTTTTTACTTATGAAGGTATAGAAAGGTAAAGAGGTTTCTGTGATTACCACCCCAATACACTGTGTCTCCTCACATTTTAATATCTATGTATATATACTCTATACAGCTATATAATATATTACAGTGGAGAATTGAGAATCTGTAGGGAAGGAAAAGTAAAGTGAGTGGGCTTGTTATGAATGTGGCTGAACCGCCAGATGGCCACTGTTTCCTCCTGTCTCTGCTCCTGCTTGAATATATTACCTTGAGCATGGTGCTTGAATTTTTTGATGCTCAGTTTTCTCATTAATATAATGAAAGTGTGTCTTAGCTTTGTTTTTAGTACTGGTAAGAGACACCATGAACATGGCAATTCTTATAAAGGAAAACATTTAATTGAGGCTGGCTTACAGTTCAGAGGTTTAGTCCATTATCGTTATGGTGGGAAGCCTGACAGCTTGTAGGCAAACATGGTGCTGGAGGGGTAGCTGAGCCCTCCACATCTGAATGAGCTAGCAGCAGGAAAAGAGGATGACACTGGACCTGGCTTGAGCTTCTGAAATGTCAAAGCCTGTTCTCCACCACCCCCTGTAATACACTTTCTAAAACAAAACTATACCTACTTCCAACAAATCCACACCTAATAGTGTCATTCCCTATGAGCTTTTGAGGGTCATTTTCATTTAAATACATACTATCTGCTTAATGTGGTTATTCTGTAGACCATGTGAAGTAATACTTATAAGGTGTTTATTCTATCAATGATCTGTTCCTTAACTATTTTTAGTTGATCATACATCTCTTGTATTATTATCAGTGGCTAGATCAACTTCCATGTTAGTGCTTAGACTATTTTTAATAGTAAGGTAGTCTTTGAAGCATAGTGATTTTATTAAAATGTGCTCTTTTCCCCAAAATTTTCTTATTACTAGCCATGCTATAAAATTCTTGGACTTCAAATACTTGATAGAATGAGTAAGTATGTTTGAGCATAAAATGTATACATTATACTTTGAATTGCACAAAAAGTGGCATAATATGTTTGGCCCCAAATGGCACTGCATTGGGATTGGATAGTGAAAAGAAAATAATGAAGCTTCATGATTATTATTAATGTGTATATGTGACTTATTGTTTATCTGGAAAAGCAAAGTATTTCATATTTAATAAAGAGCAACCAGCTTTAGCCAAGGGAGTTCTGTTTATCATATTGACTCTCCTTTCTTTAAGCACAACCTTTCAGAGCTTCTGTGTGGCTCACAAGGCTCTGAGAGCAATGTGTTGTGAAATCGACTTCCTGGAATACTGATTAGCCAGTTGGTGACAGATAGCATAGGTAGCAGTTGTGGAAATCCTACTGCCAGAACAGATGCTTGGAGAATTTGACGCAGATTGGGGGAAAGGAAGGTAGGTGATGGGAAATCTACCACAGCAACGAGGCTCAATGCAGATTCAGGTACCTGACATCTGAACTATCTGCTAAACTTTCCAGGTGGCTTTCTGCTTCCAACTGATACTTCTGTCTGTTTCTCGGCAAATATATTCCCCTGTGTGTATGCCTAGTACCTTTCTGAGGTCTTGGTGTCCCTCTGCCTTCCTGGGCCATTTTAAAATAGACAACTCAGTGCTGATGGATTTGCCTAAGCGTTTTCCTGGAAAAAGCAAAAGAATCTAATATTTCCTGTTCAGTAAAAGAACCAACAAACACCAACAAAGAGGAACATCTACGTGCCCTCCAAAGCCAAGGAAAGACACTAGGAGAGAAAAGGATAGCTGCCTTCTCCTGGGCACTGGAAAACACAGTAGAGTGTGGTGAACTTGGTGCTTTGCCTGCCTTTCCACATTCTTGCTTTCCCAGGCTTTCATTTGTTGGGAAGACACGCCGAAGTTTTCATTTCATAATAAAGTTCATCCTGCTTTCACAATGAGTTTGCTCAGCCACATCATGTGTCCTTTATGAGCTTGGGTTGCAGTGTTCATTGTCTAGATGCAGGCAGGCTTTTGAGTGGTTTCATGCAGCACGCTTTATGCTTCCCTGTGCAGCTCTTAGAGTAGCCTTTCTCAGACCTAAAGCTCTGCATCCAGGAACTGACCTGTTTCAGCTCAGGCCCACACAATGACACTCATCATGAAAAGAGCCAATCAAAGCGCTGAGCAAGACTCACCAAACTGGAAAGGGGCAAGCTTTAAAAAAAGAAAAAGAAAAAGCACTGGGTACTTGGTTAACCCCTGCCTCTCCCTCCCCCTCTTTTATTACAAACATCACACACACACACACACACACACACACACACACACACACACTCAGCATGCACCAAAATTGTATTTCTTTTCTTCCACTACTACAGTCTACACAAAATGCTATGTCAGTGTTTTGATGCATCCAGGGGCTGAATGTAAACAACATGGTACAACTCTAGAAACTGCCATCGTAAAATATTTTAAGAGGCAGAATAGAGTAAAATAAAATAAAAATGTCTTTTTATGTGATATCTCAGAGTAATTCAGGATTTATGGTACCTTAACCTTTAGAATCCAAAATATTAAGCTATGTTTCTTAGAGATAATAACTCGGTTGTCTCTCACTTATGTGTCTTAGATAAAAGCCTACTGCCACAGAATCCATGAATGTTCAAATACCCTTGCGGGCCCTTAGTAGTAAATCTTATGGAATAGCTTATGGCCAATGTAATGGCCCACAGTAGCCTGCGAATATCATGAATTCTAATAATACTTACATCAGTAGAAACATGAAGTAATGTCTCCATTGTAATTAAATGATGTATTTAGAGCAGTGGACTAAATGGTCCCCTAGTGTGTTGGTGATATATTCTAATAGTCTTCTCTTTACAGCCCCACACGGTAATATTCATGCTTTATTCTGGAGGGCTTTGCTTCTGACTGAACATTTGAATTGCAACATTAAGTGGTAAAGTGGATTATAGCGAGACCCCATGAATATGGATCCTGATCAAGAAACTAAGTGCTTAAAAAAATAAGATGTTACTATTTAAATAGAGTGATTACAAAAACATTTTTACATGGAGGAATGTCAGAAGGCTTTGCCTTGCTTTTTATTCTTTATCCCAGAAGCCGAACATATTTGCCACAATTAAAAATTTAGTAGGGTGAAACAGCAGACTTTAAATCACTGTAATTTCTACTGCGCTTATTGAATTTAATTTGGGCTGTTTGAGGTACAAATTAGTTTTGATAATAATTACTGTATTCCCTTTTTTATAACATGTTCATTTCCAAGCTTATAGCCAGTCAGAGAGCCTACATGCAGGATGCAGGGCCGGGCCATCTATCAGTTACCAGGCTGGAAAGGAAACTATCCTGCAGCTGATTAGTTAAAAACGTCACATTGTGGGCTCTCGTTCTCTATTTTCCAGCGGAATCAGACACCAAAGCAGTAGCTGGAGGCAGTAAGTGCCTACGGATCTGCTGAGGGCATTTCAGTCTAGCCAGGCTAGTGGGTGAGAATGTGTCAGAAGGGAAATCTAGCCTCTTTGGAGATGGAGTAAGACAGCGTCTGCTTGTAGAAAATGCAAACATTGTAATGGAAAAGAACAGTATGTCTATCCATTTGATAAAATTAAATGTTTATAAAAAATACTTTGTCAGTTAATATGTCTAAGAGTTTTTCAGTGTAAGTAAACTGGTAAATGTAGGTTATAGGATGAAACATGGTATCTGTGTTCTACCTTCTGTTTTGCCCAACTGAGTTAATTAATTGCTCTGTGCGTGTCCATGCTATGCTCTTTGTATGTGGTGTATGTTTTGTTTATCTGTTTATTGAAATCCTGTGGCTTTACATCTCCTAAACTCTCAGAACTCCACCATGCACACCACTGAAATTTATATGCAATAACTTTTGTTGTGGTTCACCTTACTTTCCACTTAAAATAATTGAACATACCTCATTTCTTAAGTTGTCCTTTGTTAAATATGAAAAACTGGCACCTGTACTGCAGATCCAAGAACTGAAACAATGCGTCCTTGTGTTGTGCACAGAGGAGCTAATGGTGAGTTTGGGGTAAGTGTATATTAACCTTTATTTCTTATTTATTCACTTGAGATTGCTGGAAGTCAGACGTTTGTGGGATGTACTCAAGGTTTTATAGAATGTCACAGAGATGTCTATGTAGGTTGAATTGACTACACAAAAACTGCTCTAGAAAAAAAAGAAAGAAAGAAAGAAAGAAAGAAAGAAAGAAAGAAAGGGACCAGTGCAGGAACATGGATACTGGGGGCAAATACAACACTCTAGCTAAATGAAGAGCTCTCTATTTGGCCAGTTTTGACGTGGCTTTGGTTGGCAAGCTAATTCTTTGAGTACCACCCTTGAAAATCATGCTAATGAGGCTCTTCACTTCATCAAGTAGGATTGTGGACCTTTTTGTCTGCATCATTAAGGCCCCAAATTGCCCCATTAGCAAGGCCTGAAGTTGCCCCACAGGGTCAATATTTAATGCAGGTGAGCTTGGGTTAACTACCGTCAGAAGCCTCTGGACAACAAACAGTGTGGAGTGCTAGCTACAGGCAAATTCATTTTCTCCCTAAATTTCCCCTGTAACATACCAATTTCCATAGAGGAATTGTTTTTAATTCATTTGGGGAAAATATAAATACTTGGGGATTATTTTGTATTGCTGATTTCAAAAGAGTAAACTTTAAAATAAAAGACAAAAAAAATTTCATGAAGCACCTTTTTCTGTGGCTCATAGCTTTAACTTTCCCATCTGTAAAATGGAAATAATTATACTGCTTTTTGGAGAAACTTGAGAGGATAATATTTTCCTTAAATAATGGATGGAGAAATGATATAAAAGAATAAAAATAATAAAAGTAATGGCAAAACTTACCAAGGTTTTATGAAATTTTTCTGTAAGACTTTTATCGTTTTAATGGCTATCCTTATTAATTATTGAGTTGAAATTCATGAGAAGTTAGAACTGTAAGTAGGACTCGGAATGTGTGCAAATATAAAAACTTGGAATAAAGTTCTATGGTAGTAATAGTGGGAAAATATAAAGGCAGGATGTTGCACCTTTGAAAACATAAATACACGATTTTTCTCACTCATTAAAATTTGAAGTGGGAGGGAAAGGCAAAATGATTCTTCCTACATCTCTCTTGTCCATTGGGCTTCCTGAAAATTGGTTAATACTCCATGGTTGCCCGTTTCCTCTAGAGACACTCAGTGTTGGGAGGGAATAGCAATTATCTCCCAAGGCACGCTCAGCAGAATAGACTGGTGAGGCCAGGCCAGGAAACCTTTCCTATGTAGTACCCGAAAGATGAGAGCACCGGTTCTACTTTTCAGCAAGTATGTGAAATAGTGGCTTCAAGATCATCCTCCACGTCTGAGTAGAGATAACATTGACGTTACTGTGTTAAGGTTAATTCCTGTGCACTTAGGGCCCCTGGAATCCACATCACCTCTGTGGCTGGAACCTGCAAAGTCACTTTTGCTGCTGAATGGGGCCCCAATTAAGAAGTGCTTGCTGGTGTCCTTCCAGCAATATCTTGTGAGTTTGAACAATTTTAGTGATATAAATGTAACAAGGAGAAATGAATTCTCTTTAGCCTCTATTCAGCCAAAATTAGCCTCCGTGGATTCTGGCTCACAAAAGCACCACGGGCTCCTGGCTGTGCTCTGTAGCTGTGAAATAGAATCAAGAAGCCATTAGGCATCCCAAGCTGCCTCCTTCTCCGGGGCAGACAATAAAAATGACAACAGGGGATTGTCCCTCAGCTAGTCTAACAAGGGGGAGGGTTCTTTTCTAAATGACTAGACGTCTGTTTAGCTGAGGGGAAAAATTTAAAGGGGCCATGGGCCACAGTCTCTTTAATTCTTTGGCTCATATGTTTGCTTCTAAGGTCACTTTTCTGGAGACCTTGAATACTACTCTGATGGCACATATGAACTACAGCACCCCTCCCACCTACACACAAACACACACACACACACCACCACCACCACCACCACCACCACCACCACCACCACCACCAGGACCTTTAAGAAAATTTGTGCTGAGACAAGGAGTCCAGAGAGTAACAATGTTCTGCAAAAAATATTAGAATATTTAGCAACTGTTGACACATTATAAATCTTGTCATTTTTTTTTCTTTTAACTCTGTAAATTAGACAAATCCTACATTGGGGATAGATTTTCTGCCTTCAGAATTTCCGGATAAGCAATAGATGCTGGTGAATGTTTGGGAAAAACTGTGTTGAATTGCTAAGAGGAATGCAATGGGCTCTATATCCCGTGCTTTGTCGTTGCATGCTCCCGTGGCTCTCTGGAGGAGCTTCTTTATTCTTTTTTCTGTTGGAGGGTGTCAGGTGTTTAGCTTTTCTAAACTGAAGAGGCCTCCCTAGTAGACTATGACCTTGTCGAATGTGTGTCTCATTGTCCTAAGTCCCAGATCAATTTCTCAGCTTCTGTCCTGTATCAAAAGTGCAAAAGAGTAAACATTTTTCTCGCTCCATTCTAGGATAAATTTGATATAACTTCTTCAGACCTCACTTAAATTTGATTAAATATTTTTTCTTTTTCTGATTGGCCCAGAAAACAGAGTTTCTCCTACCTCCCTTGACAGATGCCATTGGATAAAATTTAATACAGCTCATCAATGACTATCAGAAAGTTGAAGACTTCATCAACAATGCATCGTGATTGCACTGCTTCACACAGAGTTATAAATGTATATTTCATGATCACTTCTCCTTAGCTTCAATCAAAATTACTGGCAGGAACTAATTTTATATAATCCACAGTGTCAATTACTAATGTTGGTGGAAAGTAAATCATACTGTTTTCATTATTGAATTGCTAATACTTAGAGGTTATAATATTCCATATAGACAATCTTTAGTAAGCAATTATTTATGTACTCCCTTACTGGATGTTGCTGAAGCAAGGCATTTCTTCAATATGAAGTGAAATTTCTTGTCAATAGTTATGTCTGTAAAGTCATTCATTGATATGGCTTCCACAAACTTGCACAAAAGAATAATTTTTATATTTGTTACAATATCCTTGCTAAAAAGTAAATCAAAAACTAATGTTCTTGGAGGTAACCAGCTGCTGTCCATCTGAACTTGATGATCATTCAACAAGAGAAACCTGTGCCTGGTACTGAAAACCTAGACAATTCTTCATGGCTGGTAAGGCGAGGTCCCAGACCCTAGAAGAGAAACTACAATGGCCAATTTCCTAAACCAGTATGATTTCTGAGTGCATTCTAAAAATGTTGGTTCATACAGACGCAGATAAGTATAGCTCTCAATGTTCATCAAGGAAGCTTCTTTTTACAGCAGATGAAGACCACCACAGGATCACAGTACTGGTCAGTCCCAATCTACAACAAAATCTCCGTGGCTAAGGCTCAGCCAACACAGTGAAAGAGGTGACAGGAAGATTGTAAGAGCCATAGGGCCAGGACATCTGCTGATAGATAGTTTCTTCTATATTTGACAGAAAAATCCCACCCATGAAATCTCAAAAGTGTGGTTGACTAAATGAGACTATACAAAGATAACAGTAAGTGACATGCAAATATAGATGGGGGAGATCTCAAAGGGTCCCAGCCCTAGATAAAGAAATACAGGCAAGTAATTGCTCGTAGAAAAGTGAGAATCAGTGTTCTCTTCTCAGAGACCAGATCCATGATCTATTATCGAATCCCATGTGGTCAGCCTTAAACAAATGCACATCCGAGCAACACTATGCGTACAATAATAACTAAAGAAAAAGTAATGAATTTGAGAGGAAGTAAGAGGACATGGGAAAAATTGTAAGGCAGAGAGTGAAGGCGAGGGTGGGGGATGAGAGACCAATCTATACAACAGACACACATGTGCAAAGGGCCTATCGCAATCCCATGCAGGTTTCCTAGCTGTCAATCCAGAATTAGTGAGTTCCCATGAGTTTTCCAAACTAACCAAAACACAGAGAGAATATATAAAATAACAAAATCAAAAATGAAAAGGGGTGCAAAATAACAAATACTTAGGAAATCCATAAAATTATCATTAGGTTATACTTCAAAAACCTATATTCAACAAAATTGGAAAATGTAAAAATAATGGAAATTTTTCTTGATAGATACTATATATCAAAATTAAATCAAGACCAGATAAACAATCTAAATAAACCTAATAAATACCTAAGAAATAGAGGCAATTGTTAAAAGTCTCCCAAACAAAATAAGCCCAGGGCCAGATGGACTCAGTGCAGAATTTTATCAGACTTTAAAGAAGAGCTAATACCAATACTCCTCAAATTGGTCTGCACAATAGAAACAGGAAAAACATTGCCAGTTCTTTTTATGAGGCTACAGATACCCAACCCATACAAAGATGTAAAAAAGGAAAAGAATTAAAGTCCAGTCTCCCTCATGAACACTGATGTAAAAAATACTCAATAAAATACTGGCAAACCAAATCTAAAAACACATAAAAACATCATCCATCATCATCAAGTAGGCTTCATTCATGAGATTCAGGGATGATTCTGAATCTGTCAAACGACTATCTGTCAATATAATTCACCATATATGCAAACTAAAGGAAAAACTCCACATGATCATCTCATCCCCTGAGTGCAGAAAGAGAAAGAAAATTTGTACCCTTTCAAATATTTACAATACGTGTGCAATCTTCTGTCTATAAATTCTGCATACAGTAGTAATTCATGAACGTGATGCTGACTGCAGCTGAAAAAATTCTTTATTTAAATATAAAAGAGAAACCACTTGTAAGCTCTTTAAAGTAACATGTTGGAATATATCTTGTGGTAGAAAACAAGTTTATAGACCATTTGGAAAAATGTATGTCCTAATCAATACTCCATGTACGTGAGTGAGAATTTAGTAGACTTTGACCTCTGTCTAAAAACACTAGGTCTCACTTCCCAGAAAATATGATTACAATGCATTATGGTCATAATTTTTAAGCAGTTGATTTCTACTGGCAGAGGGCTCTGGGTTGGAGCATATTTATTTACTGACTTACACAAGAAAACCACCTGTACTTGTCTACTTTTTCTCTGACAGCCAGAGGACAGGTGTTCTGAAGATTTTTGGTCTCTTTCTGTATTATTCTCAATTTCTGTATTATTTCTGTCTGTCGGGCCAAGATTTTGTGAACTGTTAGCAACTGTGCAGTGAGCAACACGCTCCTCAAGTAAGGACATAAACACCAATTGCCGCCTTCCATAACTTTCTGGAGCTTTGTCTCTGCAAAAGACTGTAAGGGATGCTCGAGTTCTCCATTTTGGTGCTTGGTCTGGACGTAGAATGCCTTGCTGCTCTTAGCACTAGAAAGTGCTCACAAGTCTCCCTTGGTCCAAATAACACCATTGTGAGAAAGTATCTATTCACTTCCCACACAAGACGAAAACAGAGATCCACCCAAGTGTTCCATATAAGTTTTGAATACCACTCATCTAGCAAGTCGCGTAGTTGTATTAATATCAGATGCCTTTTACCTCAAAAGCTAAGCTATGTCAGTATTGCCTATCCTAGCCACTTCCCATTTAGATTCTTACATTTTATCGGTGGCATTAACATATTCAAACAACTTCCATGCACTCGAAACCAACTCATGTCTTAACAGAAATCTTTGTGTTTTCATATTTCCATTACTGTCTGATTTGCTTCTCTCCCCCACACCTGTCTTCATGAAGAGGAGGACGTGGCAAGTTTGCACAGTAAATCAAACCTGCTTCGCCTGCCTTTGGCACGGGGGTTCCTGCAGATAAAAGGGCAGCTCAAGCTCCCCTCATCTGACCACATGTCCTAAGAGGACATGAAAGAGTTTAATCGGGAAAGTTTGACATTTTATCCCAAAACAAATATTGGAGATTATCCGTAGAATTAAATTATCCTAATGTACACAGTCTAGGGAATTAACTCTATCAGAAATGGTGGATTATTACAGAAATTGAAACTAAGCTCTTAAGGCACTTTTTACTTTATTCTCTGCATTTTTTTTTTTACAAGGAGCTATTAGGTTATTCTGGCTATTTTGATGGACGCTTTCTTTGTGATCCCACTCGGTATGTATTGGTGCACTGCGCTAGCGAGTGAGAACAGGTTTTGAAAACGAATTCCCCAGACAGCCCTAGAAGCAGACAAGTATTTCTTGAAAGAGAAAAAGGAGATTTCTATTAGGCTTGAGAGTCACAAGTGAGCAGGAGAAATTTGAGAAGTAGAAAATACTCCACAGACTGCAATCCCAGAACCAAAACATAACCAACAAGGTTTTGACAAAATAAAATTCCCAAAAGATTCCCCTCTACCTTTCTGAGAGCAGCATTTTAGACACTTATTATTTTCTGTACATACACATCTGTCTATCCATGTCTCATGTATGTTGCATATTATATATTCACCAATTTTATTTTACAGTTCTCTAAATAGCTGTAGATTTGGACAAGAATCAGGGAAATGAAGCTAAATACAAATGAATGCAAAACTTTCCTCACAGAATTTTTGAACGGTGAAATTATTTTAGCTGTGGAAGAACAGCTAAGGGACATATATAAACAGTAAAAATGTTGTCGTTATTTTAGTTTACTCTTTGCTATAAGTATTTATTAGCATATTGATAACACACTCCATAAATCCATACTTTTTTTTCATTGACTTGAGTTTGTCAACATGATCACCAAGCAGCAGAAGTTTGGAGGGTGGGCAGAATCCACTCAGGGCATCCATCCTCCTCCTTCTTTGGGCTTTCTTTGCCCAGCAGAAATGGCGCGTGTGAGCTGAAGCACGTTCAAGCCATTACCTGGGAAATCTTTACACGTTTGAAATGTCACAGAAACTAAAAATAAATTGTCTTCACTTTCTTTAAACTTTGTCTTAGATTTCTACTGTGAGGTGGTTTCAGCAATCACAATTGGTTTTGTTGTGGAGTTTCAGCTAATTAGGTAATCTGTACAGGTGGCGTTTCCACGCCTTTTTACTTGCTCAGGATAGAGCGCTCGGGGACAGGTGATGGAGACTTCTGGCTCCCTGCTACATGGAGGGCAGAGTGACATGGGTTCTGCATGGTCACGCTGTGCTCACCTCTCAGTAGACCGTTGTCCCTATTCAAGTGGTCAGGGCTACGGCATATTGCTCTGCATACTCATTCTAAAATTGGGATGTAAAATCCACATGTGAGTCTGTGGTTAAGCGTAGTAGCAACACATTGTAGTCAAGTACCAATACTTTACGTGAGCACTAGCCAGTACTGGTAAGGTTTATTATTTCTGTTTACTGCTGATGGGAATTGAAGACTAACGGAAGACTCTAATAAATTATGAGTCGCTTGTTCATCTATCCATTTCTTCAACAGTTGCTTTGCTGAGTTTGTTGATATTTACAGGACCAAGAAACCGGTCTCCTTTGGTAAAGTCAATTTTCTGATGTTTTTAAAAGGATTATATTTACATGAGAGTATGTTTGGGGATCACTATGGTCATGTCATAGCATGCCTCTGTAGGTCAGAGGACAAATTACATGAGTTGGTTCTCTCCTTTTAACATAAGGGTCCTGGGATAAAACTCAAGTTATCAGGCTTGGCAGCAAGCACCTGTGCCTAGTGAGCCATCTCATCCGCTCTATTTCTAAGACATTTCTGTTACTTTAGTTTTCAGTTGAGCGACTTAGAAGATGGGTTAAAACAATTTTTTGCCCCATCTTATGAAAGTCTGAAAAAGATCCAAGAATTTCCTTTACAAACTGATCCCGTGAGGTTGATGTTGACAAGCTACCAGTCATACTTTGAAGAAGCTCTAGGCTGCTGCCCACACCCAGGTTAGGCAATAACCCCTTGAACTGGGACTAGGCTGTGCATAGCAAGATGGCAGCTCTCAGTGTACGATATGACATTTAGTCAGTTGCATAAATCCTTTTTTCAGACAATCACAAAGACCATGGAGACAAATATTAAGACTATTCTATATATTACTCAAGGTAAATATTCAGATTTTTCCCATGAATTTACCTTGGAGCCAGATATGTTCCTTGAGCAGTGATGATTTAATTTCACAATAAAACTATCCTGCTAAAATGGGGAGACTTTTGAAGTTTGTTGTGGCATCTTGCTTGTAACTATCCTAGATCTTGTGTGAAAATTTTACACACTCACACTTACAACAACACCAACAAAAGAAAGTTGCCATAGTGAACTTCAGTGAACTAAACGAACCTAGAGTTACCCAGGGTAATGAATCTCACAGGAAGAATTGCCCAGATCATCTTGTCCTGTCGTCATGTCTGTGAGGTATTCTTAATTGATAACTGATGTAGGGGGACTCAGCCTACACTAGGAATTTCCATGCCTAAGCAGATGAGTGCTGGCAGGGCTATATAATAAAGATAGCCGAGCCAGTCATAGGAAACACACAGCAAAAAGGAGGTCAACAACACTCCTCTATTCTCTCTGCTTCACTTGCTGTCTCCGGGCTCCAGTCTTGGCCTTCTGGTTGATACCTGTACTCTACAACACAAATAAACTTTTTTTTTTTTCTCAAGTTGTTTTTGTTAGTATCCCAGAAACAGAAAGCAAACTAGTCCAAAACTTAACCATTCCAGGAGTGATTTGGGCCTCGTGAACTTCCAGGAAGAGGCTTGATTTGGTGAGAGTGATGGACAGTTGAGAACCTCAATCAAGTTACACAGGCCACTGAGGCCTCTGGTGCATGTCTAAACCATGCGCGAAGAACAAGTCAGAGGGACGGAGCTCCTCATAAGGATGATCAGTGCCCACCGAGCAGTGGGAGCTCTCCTGGCCCGTTTGGATAGTGCAGTGAGCATATAGAGTGAATAGCTAGGCCTCACACTTCATCAGAAAGTTTTAATATGTGTAATATTGGGCTCTTTCCAATTTAGTTGTGGTGGCTATGCGAATTTTGCATTAGTTTATTTGTGTATTATATCTCTGCATTGTATACTCATATAAGGAAATATGCAAGAAACAGAATCATTAGTACAGTTTAAAACCAGTAAAACAGAATTAATGCAAGAAAACTATAAAGTACGGCTCAGTAAAACACTCCAATATACGTGTTTGAAATATTCTGCGAGCTAGACCAGAGTTTCTAAATTGGTTATCTGTTTTTTTCCTACATATGAATAACATAACTAAATATTAATTTTTATTGCTATTTCCCATATAAAATATTTATATTATGCAGATTTTCATGGTCAAATATTTCTTTTAAAATTAATTTAATAAAATATTTTTGGTTTTTGTTCCTTTAAAGCTCCTGATGGTCTCTTATAAAGTGACTCAAAGGCTGGAGCTCATTTCAGCAGAGGTAAAGAACATAAACACAGTGGTTGAGAGGGAAGTGAGGGGCTTTTCCTTTCAAATCTACTCTGAACAGAGACTATTAGGTAATAGAAAAAAAACTAAGGAAACAGTGAACATGGCTTAATCTTGTACTCAGGAAATTAAATGGTAAAATAAATTTCTAGTTTATTTTATATTCAGTGAGTATTTTTTTATATATAAACTATAATTCAAGGGGCTTGGAAATAAAACAACATTCTCTCTTATGTAATGACTGTACTTGAGATTCCCATAAGACAAAAAAAGAAATAATTACTCTCTGCTTCATCTAGATGTAGCTTTATTTTTTATTCTTTTTTTAAATGTCTCTGTAAGAATTACTTAATTAGCTATATAATATAAACTTTCTTTTAAATTATTTCTTTTTATTTTCAATATTACAATATAATTACACATACATGGGCACACACACACACACACACACAGATTGTGGGTCACATGCTCCTCATCAACTAAATTTTTATTTGACATCTCTCATGAAATCTACTTTACTCAACCATTCAAATAACTCCTAAACTATTTTCCCAGTCTACTTCTTTACCCATCCACTTTTCACATAGAGCCCATGTTTTTTGTTCTGGTCTTCCTTAATGGCATGAATTTCCTTTATTCTCTCAGTGTCCCTTAAGGAAAGCAGTGCACCTATTCCAAAACCCTAGATTATTCTATTATAAAGTATTTAAGGGAACCTAGAGGGATGGTTCAATTGTTAAGAGTACTAGCTGTCCTTGCTGAGGACCAAAGTTGGCTTCCCAGCACCCAAGTCACAATTGGTGTCTCACAACTGACTGTAACTCCAACTGCATGGGATCCAGTGTCCCCTCTAGTGTCTGCAGAGATGTCTTCCTTCAGCATAGGGTTTTCCTTTCCTTTTATGTGCACAGATAGTTGCAACCAAAAACTTCACATGGTTCCCTCTCTCTTAGTTCTTCCTTCTGTCAGTTTATCTAAGAGCATGTTCTAGAATGAAACATCTTTCCATTCTCCCCAGGATTAGACTGGCCTCCAGTCACTCCATGGAGGTGCTTCTGTTATGTTTTTTCTTTTCTTCTTTAGCATATTGCTCCATTGATCTCTGGGATAACAAAAATTTTGTGAATTGAATAAATACCAATTAACGCATATGTATACTTAAAATTGATTTCAACTTAGCATCAGTTGCTGGTTATGAGAACATATAAAAGGACATGCTCCATAAGATATTAAGGATTCAAAAGCATATTTTGTCCTTCATTTCTTATCTGACTTCAGAGTCCTCACATATAAAATCGGGATCATTATTGATTATGTATCTTAACTGTTACAATTAGAAAAGCTAAGTAATGTCATCATGTGTGCTATGTGTCATTCATATATGACCAGGAATTCTTGGTATTCTCCTCTGTCTATGTTATTTTGTATGGTTGATGCAAGACACATAAAACAATTAGTTTTTTACTTTTAACATTTTAATGTTTATTTTGTTAAATCTGACTAAGGTCTTTAAAAATTTTTATTTTGCGAGTCCATTCTGAGACACATTTCATGTTTACACAAGTACATATTTTGTATTCTTTGCTTCATAAACATGGTACACAGACATGCAACACCTCTCTGCCCATGGAACGCTGTACACACTCAAAATATTTGTGATGATGTAAGTCTCATTCATGTGTTAGGGCACTTACAGTGTAAATGTATGTGCTCTAAAAAATAAACTCTTCTTCAAATAACGAACTCTGGTTTTGTGGGAAATAAAAGAAAACATATATTCTTTATTTAATAATAAACTATGGGTGTTTGAGCCTCCTAATATAAATGTACAAACTAATCCTTTCACTTCATTGATAAATAGCATGCACACACAAACAATATACACTTTTGGTCTTCCATAATTTATTGTCTAGTACAAAAAGGTAAAGCTGCAAATGCACAATTAATATGCCATTACAGAAGCACAAATAGTACAAAGGCAATTATCCGTGATGCTCAAATCTTTGTGACTCAACCTGTGTGTACTTGGCTTCAGGATGCCTCAGATTCTTTTACAAGTATTCTTTCCCTAAATAATTCTGAAATTTTCTGGAAATGTTCACCTCTGTCCACAAGAAATCACTTACTCAGTAATACTTCCATTGTCCACTGATAACACTGGAAGGTTTTCCAAATAGCCAGACACCTTAAAGCCCCTGGGGTTTTGCTCCTGCTGTTTTGCCTTGTGCTGCCTCCATCAGTGATGTCGAAAGGCGACAGGAGTGGCCTTGCTCTTACTAGCGATAGACCTTTACACTTAATTATGCCCGACCATTAATTGAGAGTAAGAAAGAGTCCAAGCAAGTTTGTGCTTCTCTGAGAGGTTACCGTAATGGGCTTCTTTCCTTCAGGTCATATTGCATGGTGCTGTAAATATTGAAACACTTGCCCTCGTCATTCTCCACAGAAAGACTTACTTCTTGGCTTTCAAGGCTACCCTCAGCAAACCACTTCCAGCATTCAGCTTCTGCAAAGTCTCTTCTGCCTGCACAGAATCTCTCCACCTAAGCTTTCTCCCTCCCAGGGGCAGCATTTAATACAAGCCTGCTCTGATGGTCAGGTTTTGCCCCAGTCTCCTGGAAAGTTATTCTCATTACCGAATCACACTCTGCCCCTTCTTTCTCACACGGGCACTGATAATTAATACACTAAAATCTGTTTCATTTTGCTTCTGAAGAACACCACATAAAATCAAGATTCTGCCCATTTATCCTATTGGCAGGTTCTTTAGGCAGGATTTATCTACAGGCCCTCAAATTTTTAAGCCTTTGCAGGGCAAAAGAAGTCTAGTGTTCAAATTTGGGCTGGTGGCCTCCATTCCTCACAAATCTCCTCCCGCATGTCCTATAGAATAATCCTTCCACATGCTCAGGCTCGGAAAGAAAAGCCAGCAAAAGCAGATTTCTGCCAGCAGCTCCTGCTTTCTATCTCAATCTCAACTGCTGTTCTTCCAGAAAGCTCAAGTCACATAACAGTTTGGAAAGGTTTGTTACAAGTCAAGAAAATATAGTGAGAATACAAAATATATTGATTTTTTAATAAATCATCCCAAGGTTTGAAAAAGGAGGTTACCAGGGTCTCACCCATGCTTTAGCAAAAAAACTATAGCTAAAGAATTATGAACTCTATGTTAGATGGTAGAAAAGGAAGAAGAGACAAAGAACTCTGTATTAGCTTAGGCTACAGCTAAGTAACTCTGCATCTACAGAAAGGTCTATGGAGATGAAGGGGAGGAGGATGGTTGTCAGATATTATTCTAGAGATGCCTGAGTATAAAAGTTAAAAAATAGGAGAGGATCAAAGATGACAAAGGAGCTATTCTGAGCTAATGAAAAAAATGATTATATCACAAACAGAAAGTTAAGTAGAGAAGGACCTCCATTTGTATAGGAAAGAGTTAATTTAATGGGGGGAATGGCAGGATTTTAGTTAGCTATGTGGAAACAATTAGATGGGGAGCTGCTAAAATGATCTTATTTCCCTCCCTCCATCTTGCCCTCTCTCTTTTCCTTACTCAGCCCTAGGGATTAAGCCTATGTCCTTCTGTATACTCAGCAAGTGCTTGGCCACTAAGATTCAAGCCCAGATTTTTTTTTTAAATAAAATTCCTTTCTGTAGCAATGAGGTGATTTGGAAGATAAGAGACATTTGAGTTGCACAATAGTCAACATGCAAAGTCCATGGATGGTCCCATCATTCCACTCTTCATGTAATTGTAACTTATTGTGGACAATATTCAAGATATGTAATATGTTGATAGTGAATGAGGAATAATTAAGCATAAACAACATCTGACAACCAGGCAAGAGATATTGATACGATTCTATTGTTTGGAGACTGAAAATAGTGGGAGGTCAGCAGCATATGACTCTGACGAGGAGTGTGAGGACGCCTCCCCACCGCCACAGCTCTCTCCTCTCTACTGATTGCCCCGCCCCATGATTGGGTAAATGGTTTTTGCCTCCTATAAACTCCTGTCATTACGTTTGCTTTTCATGAACTGAGACCTCCAAATTGCGAGCTAAAAATGAACTTTTCTTTGTATGAGTTAATTATTTCATTCATTAAAAAGTCACAAAAAGTTGACTTAACAGAGATAACGGGAAGACTGGGAAATGAAGCACTGTGGTGAAATATTAATTTAAGATGTATTATATTCATTTATGCTGTGAAATGTTTGTTTAGTCATGCAAAGATGTGTTGCATTCTTTTATATTGCACTCATTTAACTCTGCAGAACCATGCCACTTTACCTGTCTAAAATATGTGATTTATCTAATAAAGAGTTGAATGGCCAATACCTAGGCAGGAAAGAGAAATAGGCGGGGCTGCCAGCACAGAGAATAAATAGGAGGAAAAATATAAAAAGGAGGAGGGAGGAGTAAAGAACGTACAAAGAAAGGAAGATGCCAGCCACAGAGTAAGAAGGAAAATAAGATATATAGACCAAAGAAAGGTAAAGGCCCAGAGGCAAACCAGAGATAAAGAAAACTGGGATTAAGAAAAAAAAAAAAAAGCTGGCTAGAAGCAAGCTAAGCTCTGACATTTATAAATAAGAATAATTCTCCATGCAATTATCTGGGAGCTGGATGGCAGTCCCCCAAAAAGTTAAAAACAAAAAACAACTATAAAGAACATTTAGTTTCTAGAATTAATAAAGAATAAAAGAAAAAATCCAAATAAAGCATGTGGAATTTTTGTTTCCTAACTCCTCTTCTCTCAGAAGGCAGAACTGAGTGTTTTATTTCATCATCAAGAGGGGCCAGATTAAGCAAGAGGAATGGAGTTCTGCAATCCTTTGACTTCATTACATTAGCAGAAGGAGAAAGCGTTTGACCCCAAATGAAAAATTTCTTTCCTGTCATTTAAATATTAGCCATTAAATCTCTGCTTCCTGGAATCTCAAATAAAAACTCCAAATCTTTTGGAAATATCTATGAAAGAATTTTTATTCATAATGTGCCTTCTTGGTAAGGCACTGCAGATGCTAATACGGTAATTCGCTCTTTTATTTGAAGGAGTCACTATGATGCAGCTTTTATAATGTAACGATTAGTTTAAGTAACATCCTTGAAGATTTTGGTTAATAATTATAGTACTTGAAACTTAATATTAATTGAAGCTTCATGTATCATTTGATCTGCTTTTCCGTAGAGTTTCCCCCCTCTAAGCTCAACCTTTGAGGGAGGTATAATAACTGCCCCCACTTCACACATGAGAAAAATGAGGCCTATTGAGCCCCTCTCAAAGTCACATGGTTTGTGAGTATGGAAAACAAGACAGGAAGATAAAAATATCTATATCTATAGAACTAAAGCTGTCTGGTCTCAAAACTTCTTTTTAACGGGTGGAGGGATAGTGAATCTAACTCAGGGCCTTGGTCATAGGATCTACAATCCAGCCCATGACTGGAAACTCTCTACTTGACTTCATAGTCACCTTGAATTTGTATATTTTCATATTGAAATAAATAGAGAGAAAAGTATTGAATAAATTATGAATTAAGCCTTTATCTGTTATGAGTATTGCTAATTACTGTAAGAGAAAACATTATTTTAAAGAATGTTACAGTTTTGTAGCTCCCAACATATAGAGGTTCCTGGTATAACAGTACTTTCAAAAGATTGGTATGGATTAGCAAGAGTTAATTATGCCCACAGTTCAGTTACTGATGGCCATGGGCTCATGAGTACAGTGGATGAAGCTTTTGGAAGATGTTTTAAAGGGAAACTTTAAGTTTTAAAAATAAATTTGACAACCCATTTAATCTTTTATGAACTTTGACTTAAAATTATATAGTATATTATTCTTGTCTGTAGTGTACCTGAGACTTTATTTTCAATAGGAATGCAACTCAGAAGGGATATGAGATAAAACTTAAGATTCTTGGTATTTTGAATTTACTGTTTTATTAAGTTGTTTTTAAATTGTTTTTAATCTTTGGATTAGTTTGTCTTTTCCTTTCGTTTTTCTTTGGTCTTGTTCATTTGTTTGTGACAGTGTCTCACTTTGTAGCCCTGCCTGGTTTGGAAGTCACCATGGGGAACATATCAACCTTGAACTCACAGAGATTTACCTGCTGCAGCCTCCCCAATGCTGGTATTAAAAGCATTCACTGCCACACCTGGTAAATTCTATGATTTTGTTTTATTTTTAAAAATTAGTTTACATGTAGTAATTTTACCTAGTCATGCGAAACAGCATAACAATTCAACATGTGTATTACATGTGATAACCACACATGACAATTACCGTCTCACTCTCTAGACAGTGGTTCATAAAGGCAGTTCCGTATGGCTTGAGTCCTATGATTAACACTATCCTGACTATCCATTTTCTATATAATAGGAAAATATTTAAAAAAGCATACTTTTTCCTTCTCTTATTCCTCCTCGTTTCTTTCTATATGTGATCTCTAACTCTATAGTCTGGGCTGGCCTTGAATTTTCAGAAAACTGCCCTCAACTTCTCAAATATTGGAATATAGGCATATGTCATGCTACCTAAAAAATAACAGTCGCCAGTTATGGTTTTCTAATTAACGACCCTCATATGTTAATACTCTAAAAATAATTTAAAAGCTTAGCTCCCTTCAAACCACAGTGTGACAGCAAAGCATACCTGTGAAAACTTTGAGAGTTTCTCTTGTGACTTTGGAAATGGCTATTGTTCTGGTTAGTTTGCTTGGTGATATGGAATAAAAGAGAAATAGAAGATCCTCTAGAGTTGGATATGGTTTTAATAATAGCAATACCAGAATATGGCTTTATAACTCAACGGAATGCCTCTACCTGAAACAAGACTAAGTTAGCTCCAGGTCAGTGGCAACGCGAGAGGGTTGGGGCGAGAGGGTATTTGCGACACTCTGTGTAGTTAAACAGGGACTCAGGGTGATGGAGATCTATTTTCAAAACACACCATTGACATCTATCTTTGGAGATTTTATTTGCTCAGCGTGTGTGTGTGTGTGTGTGTGTGTGTGTGTGAAAGAGAGAGATAGATAGATAGATAGAGAGAGAGAGAGAGAGAGAGAGAGAGAAGGAGAGCTCATAAAGGTCAGAAGACAGCATTAGGAAGTGGGTTCCCTCCTTTTATCATGGGTGTTGGGTTCACACTAGGTTATCGGGATTGAACAGCTAGCGCTTTCTTCCCATCTCACTGGCCTCTCCCAGAGGATTTTTAAGGGGAGATTTTAACAGGATGGATAACTAAAATGCAGGGCTTAAGCTGTGCACAACACGTTGCACTCCCCTTCCTTCCAGGGGAAACCACTTTCATGGAGCCACTCTTCTATAAGGGATGCTGGAAAATGTAGTCCATGCATCAAAAAGGAGGAGGAATAGGGATAGGGCACTTATAGTCAGCTTTTCTACAAGCAGTTGTGCTTAATTCCCAGCATCGAAACTGCTTTTATGCTGATTTAGATACATCACTTTAACTTTCTGAGTTTCAATTTTGTTTTCATAAAATGTCAAAACAGTAATGCACTCTTATGATACAGGATCAAGTGCTCTAATGTCTAATACTAATGCAGTATTTGGTGGTAAGAAGCCCTTGGTAAATTCACAGTATTTACACTATTTGATTTGTGTGAGGAGATACTTGGGTACATTGTTCTAGGGATTATGATTGAATTTTCCGACTGGTTCTATGACCCAAATTCAACCACAAGACAAATTCGAAGACACAACAGTGTTTGCGTGTGTCTCTTTTCTTATGGCTGTAGCCAAATACCTGGTAAGAAGCAACTGAAAGAAGGAAGGGTTTATTTTGCCTTGCATTTTGAGCTGATACTGTCCTCCGTGGAGAGATGGGCACAGCAGCAGGTAGCTTTGAATAGTGGGTGTGTGCACGTAGGACTTCTCTCCTCCACAAATCTCGGCCAAGCAGGGCGTGGACAGGAATTCCAGGTTAAAAAACGTCAATGTCAGACTCCACTGATCAGTTCCTCCAACAAGGCTCAGCCTTCTCAAGCTTCAACAACTTGCCCATAGCCCAACCAGCTGGGTAACAAGGGTTGACATATTTGAGTCGATGGGGTCCATTTCACATTCACACTACAACATGGTTTGGCATAGGCAGTCTTCAGTCTTCAGAGCAATGAGATTCAGAAAAGTGTCAGAATGGCAGTAAGTTATTCTCAACTGTGGGATGGAGAAAGCAGAAGGGAAGGATAGAGTTTGGGAAGCATAGATTTCTCTGGGTTAAGAGTTCCTTTTTACTCTTTACGGTGAGACTAAACAGGTCGGTCTGAGAGCAGCAGACCTGATTATGAGTGCCGTCTTTGATTCCCTCAAATAAATGTGATCTCTTCTGCCTCTAAATCTCTACAAATTTTATACATAGTGATGTAGCATGAATTCTAATTGATTTTAAAAATAAAAATCCCGAGTTAGATATAAGGAAATGCTAAAATATTAGAGAAGCAGAAAAACTAGCCATTAGTTTTTACCTCTACTGAATCCTCTGACCTAATGGGTGATCCTGTCTCTAGGAATCCTCAGACTGAATGCCTTGAGCTTCTTTCTCTTCCCACCTTATATTCCTCTCTCTGTCCAGCCATATCCCTTCCTATCTCCACCTCCCGAAAGCTAGGATGAAAGGCATGTGACTCTAAGTACTGGGATTAAAGATATGAGCCACCACCATCCAGCTCTGTTTCTCTTTTAGACTGGATGCACCTAGTGTAGCCCAGGATGGCCTTGAACTGACAGAGATCTGTCTGCCTCTGTCTCCTGAGTGCTGGGATTAGTGTGCGCCACCACTGCATGGATCCCATGGCTAAGTAGTGGCTCACACCACATTCTGATTCTCAGGCAAGCTTTATGTCTTATGGCACAAACAAAATATCACCACATAGCACCTCCCTCTGAATGCTGTGTAGGGATGCATTCATTTACTTGTATTTTGGGCCTCTCATGTCATTCAAAAGGCATACACAAACATTTGTGTCTCTGTGAAAGTGACTCAAATGGCATGGGAGTCAGAGTTAAGGAGACATTTTGTGAAGGTGAAGATGGGGTGGGAACATGAAAGAACAGCAGGATTCTGCCGGCCAAGTAGCAGGATGCTGCACAGAATCTTCCAACGTATTTCAAGGTTGCTAATAGTGTCTCTCCTTTTGAGGACCCAAACATATGCAAGCGACACTATCATTTCCTATTAAGAGTAATTTATGTTTTATTTTATTCTATTTTTAATTTAGAGTCTTTCCTTAAAAATGTACCAAACACACACACACACACACACACACACACACACACACACACTAACACACACACTCACTGTGAGTGCCCCTGATTTTTAAGTCTTCTTGCCCACGCGGAATTTAGAATTCCACAATGCACAGTAGCAACAGAAAGCGTGGTGGCACTGGAACACGCACCATGGGGAAAGGGTGCTTGCCATCTGAAAGGTCACAGAAGCACTCTGGCTAAGGGGACCAGGTTGTAGCTCTCTTGAGCTGTACTCCAGCTAGACGTATCCCGGTGTAATGTAACAATTACCTTCAATCTCCCTGATCTGAAGTAATCCTTGCTACAAGCATTCCTCATTGTGAGTGATGAGGCCCGCTGTTTGCTGAGTCTAAAACCAAATGGTCTTTCACAAGCAAAATTTAAACTAGAAATAGGATTTCCCGACTCCCAATTCCAAGTCTATTTTTTTTTCCCACGTGCTTTATACATTCCCAAATCAGGCTGAGACTGGCTACAGATGGGGCTGGTTTGTAATGAGAAAGGCTGGGAAGCTGCCCTACCTCCCCAGGGAGGAGTCCGTAATGGAACTAACTATGTATTGTCCACTTTCTATACTAGATTTGATTTTTTTCGCTATTTGACCAACAGTGTTTGTTTATTTCTCAGCACTGAAGGGCTTCCATTAGCTCAAGGCTGATTGAACACAGGCTGTGGAGTAAGAAGGAACAGAACATCTCCCCTCCCAAATGCTGATGTAATCCCTTTGCTTATACTGACAGCTGAGTAATGTTTGCTGGAGGAAACAGTGTTTGAAATGAGCTGATATTTACAGTCATTAGTGACAAAGAATTGTTTTGATCGCAGGAGACACAGTGTGTGCTATTTTTTGGATGACAGACAACCTTTCAGAAGATTGTGTCTAAAACCAGGGCTATCAAGACCCTAGAAGGGAAACTGCTAAGAGTTTTTTAAGCCGGAAATTACCTCGTTTCAGTAAATCAAAAGATTAATATTTAAGAACCCATAAATTTTGCTCAGAGAGCATAGCCAAATATTATTATCATAACGAAAACAAAAACCTCAGCTCAGCAAATTAGTCACCAAAGACCGCATGTAAATTGACATTTTAGTTTCTTAACTAATGGAATCATTTGTCATTTTACTGAAGCAGTTCATTACAAAAATAAATTAAGAATAAGTAAATTGTAGTCATAGCAATCATGATGAAATTATTAGTAATCACATTTCCCGGCATGAAAGTTTTGTACATGCTTCTCATCAGTCGATGCTATTCAAAATAACTTCAGAAATAAGCATCAATATTATGCCAGGGTTTAGGACTTTTTTTTTAATTAAGGAAAACAGAGGAGAAGCAAAAAGAAAGTTTCTAATTAAAAAGGGAAGGGAAATGTCCTTTCCCTTCAAATACACACAGGTTCAACTGTGCAATTCTAATATCAAAATGAAGAAATGGAGAAATTCCCTCTACTACCTTAAATAGTAAAAAAGAAAATTAGAAAGCAGAGACCAGCTCATGCAGGTTCTAAATAAGTGAAAAGGAAATTGCATTTCACTGGCTAAATATTTACTTCCTAGAGCGTGCCAACAAAAGCTACTATATTAGAAGTGGGACGTGGTAGTAACTAACTAACTTGCACTTAGTTGATTTAATTGGAAATGTGCTGCTTCCCCTTTTAAGCCTTTTTGGTAATTGTAGAATAAGACGTTTTCAATCTGATTTTCTAATTGCACTCGGGAGCTGG